>NW_013665757.1:701973-755833 GCF_000517525.1 Limulus polyphemus
CCTCTGTCCATCCATTCATTTCTACCAGTAGCTCAAATTGTGCTCTATATGCTTCCGATGGTGCCTTCCCATCGAATTACTGTGGCTTCCTTCGTAATAGATCACCCCTATTGCTGACACTCTGACAGGACTGAAGATATCTGCATTAGGGTTTAGCTGTGGGGTTTGGAAGGGGTTTCCTGTTGTCTGGGGCTGATTAGGTCGATGGCTAATATATACTCCTTGTGTAAGAGACATTAAATCATCCTTTAATGTATTTAATTCACTTTGAAATTTACTAAAGTTTTCTATTTGTACTTCTTGTTTCCTTTCTTGTTCCAGTTGCCACTGCTGTAGTCTCTCTTCTTGTTTATTTTCTCGTTCTTCTTGTTTCTTTTCTTTTTACTCCAACAGCTGTTGTAATCTCTTTTGTTTATTTTGCTGTTCGAGCTGCCACTGTTGCAGGTTTTCTTGCCACTGCTGTTGTCTCTCTTCTTGTTTCTTTTCTTTTTCCTCCAACAACTGCTGTAATCTCTCTTGTTTAGTTTCTTGTTCGAGCTGGCACTGTTGCAGGTTTTCTTGCCACTGCTGTTGTCTCTCTTCTTGTTTCTTTAATTGTTTATTTTCCCGTTCTTCATGTTTCTTTTGCTGTTCTTGTATTGCTGCTATCAAATCTGCTAAGCTGTAGTTTGATTTGCCACCTCTGGTTTCCATCTTCTTTTTTTCAATCCCACTTCTGACACCAATTTGTTGCATCTCTGGTCGTTTGTTAATTTCCGATATAAATTCTTCCCGAGGAACTTCAGCGATACAAGTCCTTTCTTGAATAAAACTAGTTTATTCTTTCTCAATACAACTTTGCAATTCACTTAATTTCCACAGTCACTTTAACTTAAACACACGCTATAATTCACAATGATTCACGCACTTTACTTATGGTCACTACCGCTTACTTGACTCAATTATCTGTCTCTATCTCGCTATCTGCAATTATTATTTGCCGGGCTTATATATTAAAATAGAGGGCGTCTGGCAAACACTCGAGCCTTCATGATCCTTCTTGAAACTCATCACGTGTTACTAGCGTCACGTGACTCTTTCGCTGTCGTAACAGGGATATAAAAAATAGTATTTGTTACTAAACTTTTCATAAAATCTAATTATTTTTATGTCTAATAAAACTGTTGTAATGTAGAAAAAATAGTTTATAATTTTGATTTTTTCTGTATATATTTTTAATTGTAAAATCTATACATTACTTTACGTTTATGCCGTAGGTCAGGGCTCTTTAACATGCAGACAGCAAGGGATATCCAAACAATTATAAAAAAATCAAAATAAATATGAGAAGAAAAAAAGTAGTATCATAATTTGTGATTGTCATGATGTAAAATACTGTTTAGTTTAGATATTATTGATTAATTTATTTTATGAATGAATATTTGTTTATTTTGTCATAATTGTTTATTTATTGTTATAATAAGAGTTAAAAGCAGATGATTGTTGGAAGTTGTGTTTATAACTCATTGATATTGAGATAATTCGAACGTCGCGTGCAGTCGCGTGCAATAGACTGACATCGAGAATGTAGAGATTTCTAGAAGGCGGGCGGATGATTAAGTGCGAGACAAGCGGAAACAGTAGACAGAGAATAGCGGAAGAGAATAGCTGTTGATGTACAAATGGGCATGGCAGGTGTGGAAGTCATGTAAGTAGAATCAGAAGACAGTGACTTCATTACAGAAGATAAGGACCTACTAACCCTAACGACACTGAGAAGAGATGAGACGTTCAAGAACATCAACATGAGTGTAAAACTGACTGATAAGAAGAGGAACAAAATCTACTGTGTCAAATAGATTAAGAAATACAGACCTCAGATAACACAAGGTCAAGATGTAGAATTGGAGACCCTATGCCAAGAGAGACAGACAAAGGAACTGTGGATATTAGCGTAGACTGTATGAGCAGATTTTGTGGATGAACTTAGACAGTCTTTGTACATAGTGAACGAAATATTGTAAATATTTATCTTGAAGAGGGGTTTATGTCATGATATAAAAGACTATTTAGTTTAGATATTATTGATTAATTTATTTTGTGAATAAATATTTTATTATTGTTTAGTTTTTGTTATAATAAGAGTTAAAAGCAGACAACTGTTGGAAGTTCTGTTTATAATTCATTGATGTGGAGACTATCGAACGTCGCGTGCAATACATTGACGTCGAGAATATAGAGATTTCTAGAAGGCGGGCAGACGATTAAGTGATAAACATTTAAAAAGTGTGAGACACGCGGAAACAGCAGATAGACAATAGCAGAATAGAGTAAATTTGCGGGCAAAGAAAAGTTCGGCATGAAGTTAACTACAATAGAAGTGATAGACCTAATGATTAACATAGGCCCAGCGTTTAATATGTTAGAGTAAAACTAACAGTAGAAAAGGAGATAAGAAGAACAATTATTCCGTCAAAGCGTGGATCTAAAGTAATTGAATCAGCCTGAGTGCACTTTGACAAAAGGAACAGAGGATTTTTTAAAAGAAAGAAGACCAAACGATTACAGTAACTCGCGCTACAATTGTAAGTGAATCACACACAGAATACTAGTGCGATAGTAATAGAGAAGATAGTTCGGCTTGTCAACTGAAATTCTAAAGTAATTGAATAGGCCTAACTGAACTTTTTTACGAAAAGAAGATAACTATATATATATATAATGTTTATGGTATGTCTATAATATCTATGGTGTGAAGAATTATTTGTACATACGTTTAACTTGTTCCGAATATATATAATTATTATTATTATTATATATATATATATATATATATTATTTTGAAAACAAGTGAAGTGTGTGCTTTTAATTTGTCGTTGAATTTATCACAAACAAGTCACAGACACCTACTGTAGAAGAATCCTAAGCCCAACAACAACACAGTATATATTTATACTATTAAGAAATGTAAGTAAAAGCCTTTTATTTTGACAATTGGCGAAAGATATCATATTTTAAGTTCTGACAGTGGCTAAGACGGGTAAGATTTTTGTATGGTTAATATATCGACATACATGACCAATACAACAAGTACTTGACTTTACTAAAGTATGTAGTAATTTGAATTTGAAAAATACTGTGTTTATTGTCCTACGAACATTTACAATGTTTATATTGATACTCTATTAAACATGTATTGTTCTGTTATTAAAGAGCTATTCACACATTGAAATTTGCTCAATATACCAGCATTATACAATATTTATAATGTTACTTAAAAATGTGCAGATTAAAATTCTTCTGGCCCGTCTACTCATAACATTTTCTATTCTGGCCTTAAAAAATAGTCGAAGAGCCCTGTCCTAAATGACATGCATATCTTTCTCATGTTTAAGTTGTTGCATTCCCCTGTTAGGAAAAGTTTGAGTGCTGCATCTTGGAGACGAAAACCATGTCATGGTGATGAAAGTCAATAGTCGATACTGTGATATACGTATTTGTTGATACTTTTTTCAGACACCTTTTTGCACTTAAAATATGGCGTAGAAGTAGCTTATTTTATTTAAGTCTTGCTGGTTTTTAATAATGGATATATCACTGAAAATGGTAATATACCTTGCAGGAATACAGTTTTAATTTCACAACTGAAAAGTTACGAGCCAGAAGGAACAATAAGTGATCTTTTTTCAAAGATTTTTTTCATAAGTAGCTTTGCTTATTTGTTCATTGTTTAAGATGTAATGACTACAGCCATTATTGACCAAATAATGACCAGATTTGGATTATTTAATATTAAAGTTTAATCAAGGACGTTTTCCATTTAAAATTAGTATGTGAGTAACTATAAGCACGAGAAGAACATTTGGACATCTTATATAGATGAAGTGATTAATAATCACATGTAACTCGATCCTTCAGAGTTTATGATTATGTTCTAATAGTTACTGATAGATAATGTTACAAAGGCTTCATAAAAGCTGGGGAAAGAAAGAGATAAGTCAATTCTTGAGATCAGACATTCACTTAACGGCTTGCAGGCTTTTCTTTTAAATCGCAAAAACAAATATAATTTTAATAATTTTGTTGTTAGCAAAAAGAAAAAAAATTATTTTCAAGAAATTATTTTGGAAAACCATTGTGTGTTATTATCGGGAAGTACCGTTAGGTACCAATACATAGCATATCGAAATACTTCAACCAGGCATTATAACTTACTTGTAGCACTTTGTGACATTACAGGTTACGGCAGAGCTAATTGTTTTAAAAGATACTGGATATATTAGGGAAGGATGAACATTTGACAAATCTAAAGGAAGTAGGAAATATCACATTATCTGGGCGTTGATCATGTTCTGACTTCTCATCATAATCAAGCAAGTCGTTCGTTGTTTGTTGAAATTTCGCGCAAAGCTACACGAGGGCTATCTGCGCTAGCCGTCCCTAATTTAGCAGTGTAATACTAGAGGGAAGGCAGCTAGTCATCACCATCCATCATCAACTACTTGGGCTACTCTTTTACCAACAGATAGTGGGATTGACCGTCACATTATAACGCTCCCTCAGATGGTGAGTCAAGCGCCCTAACCACCTGGCCCAGAAGAGAAGAACAACCTTTATAGAACAATAGAACATAAAAGTGTCTTAGTAGTAAAAAGAAGTATTTTTCTAAACATAGAAAATAATGGACATCAGGACATAAGTTTTAAAACTTTTTTGTGCATTAAATCAACATTTATACATCACTGGCTTATGAAATCTTTAAAGTAAGGACTGGTATGAATTTATCAGACATTATAAAACTTAGATATAAGTCTTTCTGTCGAAAGCCGCAACAGAATGAATTTATACCTTGTAAACGTAGTCTTGAAAAGAGCAAACTACCAGTGCAACACCTGGAGGTAAGCTTTAATGTCATTTTCATTAACAGTATTTATTAAATTGTTTAAGATATATAAAATATTAATTTTATTATTATTTTTGTTATGAGGATTAATTTGCATTGTTGGTTTATTATATTGATTTATGATTAATCTAAGTCTCCAAAATTGTCCGAACCTCGCGAGGTGTTATTGGGATTTCGCGAGGTTACCCAAGAGATGAATCAATACATCCTAATCGCTATGAGCAAGAAAGGTATATTAAATTAGCTGTATTCATTACAGGGTTAGTTTTTACATGTACCGATTCGTATAGGTAGTTAATTTTGATAAAAAAATAATGATAAAGCCTCATGAAGCTACAAGCCCTTACGGTCATGAGGTTTAGACTTTAATAATGACACTGGCCTCTACTAGAGAGATAGAAGGAACTTTTAAATGTAAAACCTCCTGATGTGCTATCAACCAGCATGTATGCAAATAATAATAATAATAAGGTCTTAAATGCGCAGAGGCACATCTATAGAAATAAGTTAATGACATTTTTACCAACTGTCAACCTAGTTATGAAAGTGTAGTTTCAAAGGTACTGCTTTCCGTCGTTATCACTTTAAGTTTCTAGAAGAAATACTTGTTAATTGTATGGTGCATTGATAAATAACATTTATTTAGAATACTATTTGAAAGTGTTTATAAAAAAAAATATTAGTTGGAATAACGCCACGTGTGCTATAAAATTATTTTTCAAAGAAACCATGATTCGTGCTTAATATTCTTAATACACAGCAATTAAAACTTTTATGAACTCAAGGATCAATATTAAACAACCAGTATATATGTATATATATATAGATTGAAGGCTGAAAAAATCAAAATATATAAATATATAAAAAAATGCAGATTTAAATGTTTTTGTTGAAAGTTATCTGCAATATTTTACTATTATGAATTAATAAGACAATTCACAGTAAACATATAAACATTTTTTATTTAATATGTACTTTGTTGCAAACAAATTAAAGAAAATTAAACCATACTTATATGTTAGAATACACTCATGACTTGATCACACCTGATTTTCACAACATGTTTTTTCTGAAAATATATGTCTTTCTACAATCTACATCTATTAAACCTTTATCTATTAAACAGAGGGGGCGGGGGAGAGTGCAACAGGAGTGGAATTTAAACCCTCTAGAAGAATTTGATCATTATCAAAATTTTCAATGGACAGAGAAACATACCTTGCAAGTTTCATCCAATTTCTAATTACTGTAATTTATGTCCTTTTAAATTCTGACACGTTGATACAGTGAAGTGTACAGGGGTGACTAGGTGGACTCAAAAGTGCCCTTTTTCTTGGCCATAAAAAATTGTCTACAACTACTAAAAAAGCACGCCTGATTCCACACCTTTCATGCTGCGAGTCATTAGGGGGAAAATATTTCAGCTTTAAAATGAATATGCTATTAAGTAATAATATCCAGTAATTCACTATTTTAGATCTTAAGTATTTATAAGACCAATTGGGTAGAAGTAAAAGAAGATCCGTTTATTTCGTATTGCTTTTAACCCATGTGTAACAGAGGCAAACCTACAGTCTTTATACCCCCCCCCCCCGCTTACAGTACTTGAAATTCCCTTTTTGTCAGTGAGTTCCAGTCCCTTTTAACGACTTCTTCGTGTTACTACATTAATGATACAAACATCTTATATTTTTTCTTACAAAGCACACAAACCCATTTCTAACTCTAAATTTTTATTATATATATATATACATATAAGCTTTCTGCCTAAGAAATAAAAAATCTTGCAAGCATACATATTTTGAAATTTGTGAAAATTTTTTTCTTCTTCATGAAATGATATAAATTTAAAAGAAAATACTGCACTTTTGAATCATATATGCTGCACACCAAAAGACCAACAAATAACATTAGATTTTCAGTTTTCATTTGCACACGTTTTCAACGATACTTTGTACCACCTAGTGATATTATTTTATAAAAACAATAATAAAAATATAACATAAAAATCGTAAAACTATACATTGTAAACCAGCTATATAAATTTTCCATTGGAAATAATAATAATAAATAAGACTTAAATAAAATAATTTTTAGCAATTGTAAATAAGACACACAATTATGTACAGCACACACACTGCCATTACGCTAGATAAAGCTCGTGAATAAATAAGAAATCCATATGGGTGCACACGTGGGCATGTAGTGCGCTTTATTATTTGCGGCTTAGGGTGGTTAAGGCCCAGTGATATTTAACTGTTTTTAACTATTAATTAGATATTCTTTTTTTTTTTTTAGTTTAATTTGCATTTGTAGTACAAAAATATGAATTAGATTTGAAACTTCCTTGGAGACATGGAAGTTAAGGTAACATGTCTTTAAATGAAGTGTTTAGAATGCATGGGTAATAATTAACAATTTAAATTTATCAACACTTTTAAAAGGTTTAGAGCAGGAACTAATCTTTTCAAGTATTACAGGTCATCATTATAGTAAATTACTTCAGTGTATATTCTCATATGTTCTCCAAGGGAAGTTAGCGGTACAGGTGGGAATACACATTGGCATCCATATGGATATCTTTTTGTTTATTATATGATCAAAATAGGGCTTATTTTATTTTTATTTTTTGTTTATCCAAACAGAAACAAAAACATCCCCAATGTTAGAATGAGTAAAAAGGATAAAGCGATAAATGAGGGCTGGATACTATCCACCCCATCCTTGTTACAACCATCACCCTGACAGCACTGGACACATGAGTATTCTGGCTTGCTTCGGTCACAGTGGTCAAGTCCTAGTCCAGTGCTCTGTTTAGGATCACGGAGTTTACATGGACCCAATGCACATTTTTTCTCAATGATTAAACTGGACTCTGAAAGAAGAAGGCGAACTCATTGAAATGACATCAGAATCACGCAGCTATTTATTTCAATATGAAAATAAAATTTTGCCAACGGGGATTGTTAATTTATTTGTGCACCTCCAGATACCATCAACACATACGTAAATATCTGACTGATATTCAATTGTTTAATCGTTATTTTGTGAAATATAAGATATAATTAGATCTCACATTAATTATGATTTGTTAAGAGTCTCAGTCTAAATATTATCGAAAAGAAAAACTTTCTCTTTATTAAAAGCTCCTCGGTGGCTCAGCTGTAAGTCGGAGGGCTATTAACACTATGAATCTGATTTCCATACACTGTGTAGCTTTGTGCTTAACAACAAACAAACACACAAGTAGTTAATAAAGACAAAAATAAACACGTATTGTACTTTACACATACAAATATTATATTTTAAAACCATCTACATTAAATATTCCTGATATCATGTTTTACATTTTATTTCTTAATCATATCTTAAATAATAATGATTAAAGTTCTTTAGAGATAGGTCAGCTGAACTTTATGACCATTATAGTTTTTTCCCGATATCTGTTGTTTTCTTAATTAATAGCAATAGTATAGTTTATCATTACAACATAATACGACTAACCGTTCAGAGTGTTAAGTTAAATGTAAAGGCTGTAATAGTTGTAACGTCAGAGATTTTACATTTAATTTGATCGGCCTCTCCTGGTGGTTCAGTGATAAATCTAAGGGCTTATAACGCTAAAAATGAGGTTTCGATACCGGCGATGAGCAGAGCACAAATAACTCGGATTATTGTTTAATGACATATTATAATTTTTGATATTGTAGCATGTGACAGTTTGAACCGTTGAACGATTCTATTCACAGATTTCCACCTGATGGTGCTAGGTAAACCTAGTGAAACGTTTTGTTTTTGAAAGAGATTTTTCAAATTATTTACATGTTTATTCGTAAGTAAAACAATGTTATGGTTATCTTCTGTACTGTACTGTGTTAAAAGCTGTAATATGTCTCAAACTATTATATTTTAACATATTACTCCAACTTGCTGAACCAAATAGCGATGGATACATAACTCGCTTTATCTTATAGTGCGTTGCCTAATGACTAGCCACTGCATTTCACATACAATAAATAATAACGAAACTCTGTATGAGACCATTACGTTTTATTACTAGCAAGTTTACAAGTGTTTAAGGCTGTAGCGTAAAGTGAATTATTAGACTTGCCATAAAACAGGAAGAAAGTGTTGTTCCAAAAATCCTCATAAACAAAACAGCCAGAAGTTCAAAACGTCTAGAGTTTGCATCATTGAAACTGCATATAAAATGTTGAGTGAACATTTAACACTTACTTAGTTAAGAGTACGATCCTTACTTGTAAATTTTAAATTCTTAATATAAATATTGATATTCATTTCAGGACTCGTTGATTTTGTGTTTTTTATATTAATAATATTAGAATTAACTTCAGTACTCGCAAATTGTGTTTTTTGATATTAATAATACTAGTACTAACTTCGGTACTTGCAGATTTTGTGTTTTTTGATATTAATAATACTAGTACTAACTTCGGTACTTGCAGATTTTGTGTTTTTTGATATTAATAATACTAGTACTAACTTCGGTACTTGCAGATTTTGTGTTTTTTAATATTAGTAATATTAGTAGTTCCTTCAGTACCTGCGGCTATTTTTTTGTTTTGATATTATATCTAACTTCATTACTTACTCGATTTTTTTATAATCGTCATACATCTGTCGTACGCTTGGTCGTCTGGGCAGGACTGCAGGAAATCATCTGTGCACAGGCTATTGTCTTCCACAGTGCACTGGTAGCACTTTGGTTTGGAGATGACATTTGCTGCTACGTTCAAACAAATAATAACTTTAACACTATTATACAAAATGGCATTCCTTCCTCGTGAGTATACTCTCTTACTTTGCCTGTAATTCGGGTCAAACATGTAAGATACTTTCTTATGAATCGCTGATTAGTGATGATGGTTTAACAATTAAATACTTGTTTTAGTTACTTCTATCGCGCCAAACAATGTTAACGTGTGCATAATCACGAACCACGATAGTGGTTCATAATAGGGATCGCAAGGAATTGCACAAAACCGTAATAGAACGTTCGGGCAAAAAGCACCTTAAACGGTAAAGATTCAGTTCAAACAACACTAACCTTTATTATTGACTGTTTATGTTGAACACACATTAAAAAGTACGCATATTAAACTTACAAGGAAAAGAAGATCCGCTAAAAAAGAGCCCGTTTGTAATTATTTTTTCTTCTTCTTATTATTCTATTGCCAGCCTAATACAAAAACAGCTTAGTATATTGCGCACAAACATTTTGTAGAATTCTAGATAAGGTACTGTGAAGGTTGTACGGATATTGAAAAGTCGATTTGTTTCTTTTATATTTTACATAAGCTAAAAAACATCACAATTCTAGTGTAAACAATGTTATCATTACCCCTTGAAATTAATTTTCTTACAAAGATGTGCTGTTCCTTCAAAAGCTTACATACAGGGTGAAACAGGAATTACCAGCCAATAATCGATGAACATTAGATAACTATAATGTGTAGATACTCAATGCTTTGTACACTGTACAATCGGTGTCTTTAGGGAGCCAACCCCTATGTGATGTATGAAGTGAAAACCTTTCAACTAGTTATAATTACAATGTACAAAGTTAGCTACCATATCAAGTAATTATTTGTCTATTGTTGAGCATAAAAAAGCCAGCAAACAAGATAAATACAAAATTGTAAATTTAAAAATCTACAAATAGGGCTCGTAAAAAAATAAGGAAACAAGGCTGTAGATACTCTATACATTATTTACTCAAACTACAAATCCCTATTTTGACTCCACCAAATGTAATTCTAGGTAACAGCACGGAGCTAAAATAGGGGTTTGTAGTTTGGGTAAATAACGCTTGCAGTATCTCCAATGTTGTTTTCTTACTCTTACGATCCCTATTTGCAGGTTTTTAAATTCCCAATTTTTTATTTCTCTTGTAATATTCAAACACGAGGTTAATATCACCTCAGGACATTATTATCTTAATAACCCAATTACAATGATCCATATACTTCTTCAATAAAATATAAATCCAAACATACGTTAAACATATTTCCTTCCCAGTTGTTTGGGGCACAAACAACTTTATTAAGGCAATTTAATATATTTTAGAAATTGTAAGATAACTCATCAGTATTAACTATTCATTTTCTACTGTAGTTTATTTCACTGGAACTTTAACACTATGTTTTATTGTAATGTTAGGCCAACTAAGTAATCGTAATAAAATTATAAAAACCCTATAACTCGAGCGATTTCGAAAGGTCCACCTTTTGAAAGCACTCGGGTTATAGGGTTTTTATCAATTTGTTTCAAGATTTCTTAAACCTACGTGTTTTTCTGACAACATGTAACCGTAATAATGATTCTGTTATGATATTGGCAATAATGAGTGATTATGCCTTACAGTTTTCTATTTCTTATTTATTAGCATTTTCCCATAATTGAAAATAAATATAACTTAAATACCTACTTTGTAAATCATCAACAAAAATACGGAGTTTCAGTAGTTATAACTAACAAGGTTGTACAAACATATTATAGCACTTAATTTTAGTTTCATACGCATCAACTGTTACAATTAATTTGCCGGGTTCAAAAGGTATCAAGGTGAGGTTAAAATGCTTTCCGAGTATTATACGATATTTTTAACTGTAAGAATAAGTGTGACAAAACTCTCACACTACCTGATAGGCTACTTTCCTTCAATTATTCGAATTTGGGAAGATCGTGATAATTTACAGTACCTTTCTAATCAATATGATCATGGAATGCAATGCTACTTAGAATAAATAAAGTGTCCCATCAACATGGAGCGAAAACACATATTCAAAACGTTAAGATTAAAAACTAGGTGGAAAACATATATTTATGAAAAACAAAGTAGTTCGTACACTGGTTGCTGCCCCCTCCCCAGTGGCACAACGGCAGTCTGTGGATTTACAACGCTAGAAACCGGGTTTCGATACCCGTGGTGGGCAGAGCACAGATAACCTATTGGGTGGTTTTGTGCTTAACTCCAAACAAAACACTGGTTGCTTTCTATACTATAACACGGAATTGTACACGCAAAGACTTTGTCAGTTCTGAAGCCATTGCCCTCAGACTTTCTATACATATTTCGAATGGAGCGAATATACACATTTAATCGTTGGAAGTCAAAATCATGTAAACGGAAGTGGTTTGTTTACACTGTACTTTCTGGGGCCACGCCTCGATTGACGAAGATCGCCGCCATCTTTTGGCAATGTATCAACGCTTTCATAGTCACATCCCTGACGTCACACGAGACTATTCGTTTTAGTTTATTTTGGAAACGTTTTGCATTATTTGTTGACAAGAAAGCATGAACTATTAGTTTTTCTGTTTCTGTATCTTGAAATAAACTTCTAATTTGTTTCTTACTTTATTTCTTTAATATTTTAGACTCTACTGTGTGAGATTATTACATTCTGTAATGTAATCAGTCATATGGTTGGTTAGTTCGTTACTTAGGGTCTGCCTTAATTCAGTGCACGAGCTCATTAATGTGCTTCGCGATTACGCACTGCCCTGTACACAGCTGTGTTCGCCATTACTATTTTGTTTACTGTCCGGCGAATCAAAGCTAGCACGTGTGATAATCCTACCTACATTTAATTACGAGGATACATTCTTTCAACTTTCAAAGGAATAGAACAATCTTTTAAACTTTTAATGTACTTTGTGATGCCCTAAACTTTTAACTTCTTTATGTACTTCGTGATGCCTTAATTAATAATTATTATTACTTCAGTTCTACCTATTTTCAAAACACGTGCCATTGATTTAACAGGCAGCATTGTTTTCCTTATTATACACTTTACCGTTGATTATCCATGATTTGTTTGATACATATTATATCTTGGACACTTGCTAACATTTGGAATATTTATCTTGTATGCAGATTAATATTTCATGTCTTTATTTTGTAAGTTGGTTAGTTTTTAAAATTTAAGCTTTTAACGTGTGGTACTCTTTAATATTGGTATTTGAAATGTATTGTGCTAACTTTTTCACAATTTATAAGAGTTCAGTACATGCATTGTGTTCAATGTACAGCGAACCTGCTGTGGTATGGTAGCCTTCACAGTATTCCTGTTTCTGCAGTGCACATTTTGTGAAGGATATTAGAATAAATATGTAAAGTGATGTTGTATAAAACTAAACTTCGACTTTAAATACGTGTATAAATATCATACTATGTATTAGTTGGCCCGGCATGGCCAGGTGGTTAAGGCAATCTGAGGGTCGCGGGTTCGAATCCCCGTCACACCAAACATGCTCGTCCTTTCACCCGTGGGGGCGTTGTTATGCGACGGTCAATCCCACTATTCGTTGGTAAAAAGAGTAGCCCAAGAGTTGGCGGTGGGTGGTGATGACTATCTGCCTTCCCTCTAGTCTTACACTGCTAAATTAGGGACGGCTAGCGGAGATAGCCCTCGTGTAGCTTTGCGCGAAATTCAAAACAAACAAATGTATTAGTTGTTGAAACTATTCATACTTGATAAGGTCCAAACATTTTTACAGGCACTAACGAATAATATATGTCATTACGATGATATAGGTACTGTCATTAGATTAGACTAGGTCCGTAAGACATCATTGTGTCATAGACCGAGAGTTATACAACTAATATTAAATTAAACCAGGTTAGTCAGACACCACTCTGTCGTAGACCAGAGGTATGCAACTAACATTAGATTAGACCAGGTCAACCAGACATCATTGTGTCATAGACCGAGAGTTATACAACTAACATTAGATTAGACCAGATCAGTCAGACACCACTCTGTCGTAGATCGAGAGGTATACAACTAACATTAGATTAGACCAGGTCAGTCAGACACTACTGTGTCGTAGACCGAGAGGTATACAACTAACATTAGATTAGACCAGGTCAGTTAGACACTACTGTGTCGTAGACCGAGAGGTATACAACTAACATTAGATTAGATAGTAGAGACTATGTGAGATAAAGTAGAAGCTACAAAACAAAACTCACCTTAGCTGTAATAGACACAAGCCATAAACTATTTTACTTGCACGTCTGACACCTATCCCGCTAAGAAGAATTTATAATTACCCAAGCTTTTATAGCTTTTCATACTTTCATGGTTAAGCTACTGGTGGAAACAACAAGATACACAGAAATATCACATTATCTGTGCGTTGATCATGTTCTGACTTCTCATCACAATCAAGCAAGTCGTTTGTTGTTTGTTGAAATTTCGCGCAAAGCTACACGAGGGCTATCTGTGCTAGCCGTCCCTAATTTAGCAGTGGAAGACTAGAGGGAAGGCAGTTAGTCATCACCCCCCACCGCAAACTCTTGGGCTACTCTTTTACTAACAAATAGTGGAATTGACTGTAACATTATAACGTCCCCACGGCTGAAAGGGCGAGCGTGTTTGGTGGGACGGGAATTCGAACCCGCGACCCTCAGATTGCGAGTCGAGTGCCCTAACCACCTGGCCATGTCAAGCAAGTCAACAGCATAAATAGTTGACCAGGCTACGTGTGGAATAATGTATGGATCAGAAACAAAAACTTTCAAAAGCCATTTTGGTGTAGTTTTTCTAGATTCAGAGCCTATTCATTCAGATTTATTGCTATTATAGACACTGTCTGCTTCATCGGGATTTAAATCCATATGGACCTGGGAGGGTCAGGTGCAAACCTGACCTCTTCCTCCCTCTGCACTGATGTGATAGATGCACTGTTCGAATGTTAAACGCAACATAAACGAGGGCGTTGAATACACAAAAGTTTATGATATGATATTCAATACCCGTATCAGAGTCATGTCCATTTATATGCAACGTTCATCATTCCCGTTGGGATACACTTTCTTTTATAGTCTATACAATGTTGGTAGTTTGGTATTCGCATAAATACCCTATTTGATACACTATTTTATAAACCACAAAATGATATATTATGTAAGTCTAGAAATAGGTTGCTGGTTAATAAACCTATAGTACATGTTAATAGGTGAGAAGTACTTAGGCTCATTTCCATCATGTATGACATAGCGATCTAATACAAGTAACATTTGATTTTTTTCCAGAAAATACTAGAATGATTTGCTTATAAGTTTGTTGTGGAGTGGTCGGATGTTTGCATATTTGTGTAAAAATTGTGAATTTGTTGATCTCGCGACTTTGTATGTGCTTGTAAGAACTGCATTTTGTAGTTTCTGGAGTTTACTTTTAATTTTCTTGGGAGCTATAATGATCCATGTTGGGCTAGCGTATTCTATAACTGGTTATATGTATATCTTTAATATGTTATTTGGTGTTGTGCCTGTGTTATTCCCCGACAGACCTCTAACTTTGTTTACTCTTCGCCAGGTTTTGTTACAAATTTCATTTACGTGTTTTTGCCAAGTTAATTTAGTATCATATGTTAGACTGAGAAATGCTGCTGAAGTAGTTGTCTGGAAGAGTGTTCCTGGGAGGTATAATTTTGGGGTTATTTTCAGTAGTCTCTTTAGTTGAGTAAGTAAAAGAATTTGTGTTTTTTTTTGGTATTTTTATTTATTTTTTTTTATCAGTATTCAGCAATGGAATTTAATGGTGATTGTAGGTTTATGGCCGTGATTGATGGAGTTGGTGAAATCATCCGGATAGCTACATCATCGGCAAATTGTGAGGTATAACAAAAGTTTGATTCGTTTAATGGCATGTTGCTTACATACATGATGAAGAGTATGGGGCTAACTACCCCTCCTTGAGGTACACTGTGATTAAGTGCCCTCTATATTTACCTTACATTTTCTATTTTCTAGGACGTTTGATAACCATTAAACTTTAGAAGGCTTGACGTCCAAAATGGCGCTTCCCGTAAATCACGTGATCTGGAAAGGTCTGTTGATCCAGTGATAATAAGTATATATAGTCGTTAGTTCTCTCAATCTAGCTCAGATCTTTTTCATGTTTGTTTATGATTCAGAACCTTCAACATTTAGAATTGAGAGTAGTAGTCCAACTTCTTTGTGTATTCACCACTTCTACAAGGATGTGTATTTCCCTTGCTTCACAAATAGATAGTCTGTTAACACATTCTTTTACACTTGTGTCCAATCTCTTTTCTCTAACTCAGTCAAGTTAGAAATCCGGTTTAACTCTATAATACATTTTCTGTTATATCTCCAGATCTTGCAGTTATTATTCATACCTGGAGGTTCTCAGTGTACTTAAGAATAATACAATATCTTTAACTTGTATGCTGGTTATTCTTTGATTCAATTGGCTACAATCTAATCAATTATATATTGTGTAATATTTACTTATTGTACTGATTTAATACTTATTGAAAATTTGAAGTTTGAATTTTATGTAGCCACTGGATAAAAAAATGTCTATTACAGAAAAAAACGTTTGACAAATATTCCGGTTTTAACTTCAAAATAAAACGTCTTTTTTTATCAGTTTCACGTCCTATTAAACTTCAAAGTACCTTAACAATGTAGACGGTTGGATAACTTAATGTGATTCAAGAATGTATTTAACAGAAAGTCTAAACCACGTTCAATACGTTAAATATGAGCAGGTTAATAAAGATTAAAACATAACTTTCTTGATTTTCAACATAGGAATGTAAATAAGAAAAGGTAACACAATAACACACAATAACTGTTTTATCTCATATTGTTATTGCAGTAATTACGAAAATGCGTGCACAAACCACCCGAAGCTACATCTGTGGCGACGTGCAAGTAAAGCTGTGATAATTATGTTCTTAGATCGTATATTCATACCTTCTCTTAGACCAAACACAGGAAGCATATGTGGATGTTAACGAGAAACGTAGAAAAGTTGATGAGGGAGTTTTTCTGAATAAAATGATTTAAGCATGAAAGTAAATCGTTAGTGTAACAATTTTCGACCATGCTATCGCACCTAGTGGAGACACCTATGATGCACGATGAAAAATTCCCTCTAGGTTTAGGTGCCGCAGCAGAATTCACATTTATGTTCAAGCGTTTTAGTTGGAGCTACGGAAGAGAGGAGAATTCAGAAAACAAGAAGAGCCCGTGCAAGCACAGTTTCTTTGGGTTTAAAGTAGGTATGAAACAACTGTCTACACAGTCGTCTTGTTTGTAACTGTCACCACCCATTACTTCCCTTCTTGAGAGAGAGAGAGATACAGATATATCTTTAAATGTTACTACTGTAGGCCCTACAGAAATACCGGGTTTCGATACCTGTGGTGGGCAGAGCGCAGATAGCCCATTATGTAGCTTTGTGCTTAATTACAAACGAACAGCTGGATGAAGAGGACCTGTTTTTGAAAAAAGAAAAAAAATCTACGTGTAAACATAAAAAACGACAAAGCAACTCAGATAAGTCCCGGTACTAGTACCGCCTTAAAAAATAAGTTTCGGTACTCAGTACCGGTGAGTACGGGAGTATTCACCCCTGGACTATGCCATATCAACTCACTGTAAAGAACGACTTTTTCCTCATATAGCTCTGCTGGAATTATAGAAACAACATTTTGCACAGAGGTTGAGCACATTACGGAATGTATCAGAATTACATTGTTCATCGTTTCGTAAGTAGTGTGAAGCCACTGAAAATTGATCGCATTTGGAAGGGGTATTATGTAAAGACTCTTTCAGACATAAAATATTACTACACTTAAGCCAGAAAGATGTGTTCAGAACACGGATTTAGAATTTTCAAGACAGGGATAACCCTTGTGCTTAATGGAATTGGAAAACAAAGAAATATGGATCAACTTGAGGAATCAGAACCGTCCAAAAACAGATCTACAACTAGTCGTACTCCAGCCATGGTAAGCCAAGTGCGGCGTCTTGTAACAGGTGAAAATCCACTAACGTAAAGGTCAGTGACAGAAGCCATCTACGTGACCGAGACAACGATACGCAACATAATCAAGAAGGATCTCCGTCTGGAAAAGCGACACAAATCACTCGTACACAAGTTCCTTCCAAGACAAATCCGTTCAACCGTCGTATACCTCAAGCAGCTGGAGAATGAAATGGTCAAGATGTCGCAGATTTCTGCAATCGGACTTTTAAAACTGGCGCTGGGAAACCATCGTCCTCATAAACTAGATGACGTATAGTCATGACAACTTCATGACGGAGCCTTTCAAAATAGAAACTAGGGTGCAGTAATATTGTTAAGATTCACGGTCGTCAGATAGAGCATGACTGGACGTGGCGAATTAGACTATAACGACGTGATGAGGCCCCAAGTTTGTTTTAGTATTCCACCGAGACTTCATATCGGCTGTGGTTGCTATGTGACTTCCTGATTTGTATATTAAAAATCGTTTTTTCTTTCAATTTAGCATAATAAATTCTTTATATAAAACACATTCAGGTGAGTCAACTAGCCATCTTTCTGTTTATATAGCGCGCGGTATGACTGCGGACTTACAACGCTAGAAACCGGGTTTTGATACCCGTGGTGGGCAGAGCACAGACAGCCCATTGTGTAGCTTTGTGCATAACTTCAAACAAACAAACAATTATATAGCGCAAATGATATAGTTTTTTTATTTTATTAAATTTTAACACCTAAAAACAGCGAAGTAAAAGAGTATTCCTACACCTTTGATAAAAATATTAATTTCATTCCAATTATCACGCTTATGATAAGCGGTATCGTAAACCGGAGCACGAGCTACAAGAATAGAAACGGTAATGTGTCATAAAATTGGAGATATCTGTTAGTGAACCCAAACTGCGATAAGGTTACACTGTCTATCGGAATAAATCACTATTTCCAAATTTTACATGCGGAATTATTTAGAATTAAGATTAGGAGTAAATGAGAAAGCTTCCTTTTAAAATATGTTCCTTATCTATAAATTACCGCCACTTATTGCAGGCAGTTGTGGAAATGCAGTTACTCGAACTGAGTGAGGAAAATATTAAATATTATATCCATGCCACCGAACAGGTGTATTTTTACCGCACGTTATTGCGTATTTTTACGATTTATGCCATTACGTTTTTTTTATCTATGTATTAAGTGTTCGTTGAACAGCCTCCGAGTACAGATGTAACAAATTTTGTTCTTATCTACTGTATACATAGTAGTGAAAGTTATGTCTGTATGAAGGAGTTTATTAAGTCGAAACACTTTTAGGCGAGGAGAAGTTTAGATACTGTGAAGAGCTTCAAGCTTTCATTAAAATTGAAGCGGGATGTTATTGTTCTTCTAACGTGACGTACTCAGCACTGATCATGTTAAAGGATTGTTTCTGTGTAGTGAATCTTAATATATAATAACGCCAAATACATATATTAATATGCATTCACTTACATTATTAAATAACTAAATATATATTTTTATACACATAGCAGAACATTTGCTACGTATTGACTTAAATGTTAGCTGGCAAATATTATTATTATCATTATGTATAACACCAGGAATATTCTGTCTTGTTTACCATAGTGACGGTAAGAGAAGTTAAATAACTTAATCTGTATTTTTTTCCTGCACTATTTAGCACGCGCAGGGTAATTTGTGCAGTTGATACTTAATTACAAATTAATAAATACAAAAACCAACACGATTCTTAAGATGGAAGATACGAGAAAAGATAAAACCAACACGATTCTTAAGATGGAAGATACGAGAAAAGATAAAACCAACATGATTCTTAAGATAGAAGAGACGAGAAAAGATAAAACCAACACGATTCTTAAGATGGAAGATACAGTAACTGAAACAATAAACTTTACACCAAAATCTATCTTAAGTTTTTGGGTTGATGTCTTAAAGCGTAAAGTTACACAATAGGCTCTCTGCTCTTTGTCCACCGCGAGGAATCGAACCTGGATTTGATCATTATAAGTCTGAAAACGTACCAGTGACCCACCGGGGGACCACTAAATAGAAGAACCAATTTTTATCGTTCTTTATTATATTCCCAGTTTTCTTGCGTTATTTCTACAGCAGTCTTGTCCGGGGGACCACTAAATAGAAGAACCAATTTTTATCGTTCTTTATTATATTCCCAGTTTTCTTGCGTTATTTCTACAGCAGTATTGTCCGGAGGACCACTAAATAGAAGAACCAATTTTTATCGTTCTTTATTATATTCCCAGTTTTCTTGCGTTATTTCTACAGCAGTATTGTCCGGAGGACCACTAAATAGAAGAACCAATTTTTATCGTTCTTTATTATATTCCCAGTTTTCTTGCGTTATTTCTACAGCAGTATTGTCCGGGGGACCACTAAATAGAAGAACCAATTTTTATCGTTCTTTATTATATTCCCAGTTTTCTTGCGTTATTTCTACAGCAGAGATCACAGCATTGTCATAATTTTCAAACAAATCTGGTTCGTTGTTTTATCTTTCTAGCAAGATCTTTGTTTCGATCTACAAGTTATACAAAGTACGAGCTTTTAAATAAACAAAATGAAAAGGGACATAGTACGTGAGGTCATCAAGTAGCACAACATAAAATGGTTAGAGAACAACTTGCCCGAAAGACTAAACCGATTAAAAAAAATCCCACCCTTCTAAAATGCACGAATGATAAATAGACTAGTAATAGAAGATTCAGTTTTCTGTCTTTTTATCGTTTTAATGGTAGTACCTCCGCCGGAAGGAACGAACCTGAGGGAAATTTAGTCTCTTGTTGACAAAAGAAAGAGATGGAGAGTAAAAACCGTTAAAACGAACAGGAATCAAACTTTCGTTCTAGCACACTCTAGTGGGAATCAGCCAAGTAGCTCCAGAATATTACTTATCTTGAATCGCAAGTCCATTCATGTTGTGAAGGGCTCGTATTCTCCTTTACTGTCAGTGACTTGTAGTTTCTGAATGACTTTAAAACTATATGCACCTCTGTATGCAGTGTTTTCATACAGTCTTATTTCTTAGCAAAACTAAATACAAATGTATATAAAATTTGTATATAAAAATATATCCTTCTTTGTATGGATTTGGTTTTGTCTGCTTCACAAAAATCAGTATCATTTTGCATCAAAGTTAACGGTACTACCAACGTCCTGTTGAAACATATAGAAGTAAAGATTCTTCATGTCTTATCACTGAGCAAGAACATAAGATGACACATCACTCCTAGTGTGGTTTAATTATGTTTTAATATTAACGCATATATTTTGTTTCGTAACTTATCAAAGCACTGATTGGCATTTTAAATGTGGGAAACTTACACTTACACGCTGACTGTACCTTTATATTTATTTGTCGCAAGCTTTCAAGCCCATTTATTAGCTCTTCTTTAGGAAAGAGAAATCTTTTTTTTTCTCTCTTGTCACCTCTTGAAGAAGAGCCCATAAATTTGCCTTGAGGGCTTACGATAAATAAATAGAACGTGGAATTAGCTTAAAGCATAAGTTTCTTGATTAGAACGCTGTGAACAATATATATTATTATATAAAATGTTTTTATCTGTTATTTTAAATCATTGCCGTGCTTTTGCAGGTAAATAGGATCGGTGATTTCGACCTCCGGATTGAAGTGGCACAAGCGGATGGTTCCCATTCCCCTTGAACGGTATGCCAGCCCAATCACACGTTAACTCCCATACATTTGGGTAGACTGGAAGAATTGTGGTAACGTGTCTTGGTCAAGGACACAGCAGCCTCGAACTCGCAACCATCCGATTGAGTCCCAAGCACAAAGCCACTAAGCCACGCTGCTTGAAAAAGCTAACTTCAAAGTTTCAAATACAGTTTTTATATGGATGGTTTTATATATATACTTAAAATCACCACGTGTCATTTTAAGTGACAAAAAGTATCTAACTTGATTTCTACAGGTAACATCTTTCAATATGTCACACGGTCTTGAAAGTTTACGTTGGTCATATAGTGTCATTCTGTCACTGAATCCAATTTTCTCTGCTGGCGATTAATAAGTTTGTTTGTTGTTAAGCACAAGGCTACACAATGGACTATCTGTACTTTATCCAACACGGGTAACGAAAACCGATTTTTAACGTTATCAGGTCACAGACTTAATGCTTAGCCACCGGGAGCGTGATTAATAAGTAAAATATTTCAAAGATTAAGCCAGTTTAACAAATTTAACCTAATACTGAGTTAGTTCATTAGATTAATTTTAGTATACAAGTATAGCTGCGCTCAGATCCTGAAATGTGTACTTTCATCAATTGTTTTGGACTTTCAGTTAATGATTAAAGCTAGAAAAAATGCGTAAGCGTAAGAGTTTTAATTTTAAATTAAAAATGGAGCTAGAATGTTTGTGTTTGTTACTTTCTAGAGATTTGTACTTCAAACTTTTTAATCATGTAAAATTCTGCCAATCATTCAAACAATTTTCAAAATACGAACTTAAAATTCATAAATTAAATAATATAAGAAAAGCTCTGAATTTGAAAATATTTTATTCATAGAACTAGGAGGGAGTTTGTGTAAGATACATACTGTTTGTTGTTACAGAGTACTAACTAAGAAAATAAAAACAAAAGAAAACAAAGCACCTTAATCAAATTCACACCGTTCATTTCTAAACCTAAAATGTTGTTTGAGGTCATGCGAAGGACAGAGATCAATCATTAGACCAGACAGTTTGACAAAATTTCCACATACGTGGGCGTCGACTTCCAAGACCACGTGTAAGTAGATCAGAAGTCAATTGGAGCTGCATGGAGTATTTGATTAGTATTATTTGAACGGGATTTTTTTCACCTATATTTCTCATAAAAACAGTCGTTCATTTTGAAGAATGGCTGAAACTTCTGAACTTTAGGTTTGTGAATCATCGTCAGTTTCAAATCTTTGTTTATTACCTAGTTAAAGGTACCAGGAGGTAACTCCAGCTTCATCACAATGACTTTTGGGGTTAAAAGATTCTCCTTTACAACCATAGTCTTCATTTAGCGGATGAATACGCGATCTAGATTGGCTTGGGATATGACTTCAGAACCAGGTGCTATCCTAAACGTTATACTGTGCGAAATTTTCTGCTTCCATTTAGAACCATGGGGGACTCCTTTCTATGTTTCTATCTTTGGCTCTATGTCTTTTAAGAATCTCACTGGATAAATGTTTTTGATTCAGAAAAAAAAAGCGGTCAGATAATCTTCCAGCTGTAACACTATTATAGTGGCATTGCACTGTCGAATGGTCGGAATTGCCATGGGAATTAAATATATAGATGCAGAAAAAGTCGTATATGCGGCGACATCCACTACGTTAACACATGCAAATAGTTTTTATAAAGTGCTATTAACCATCTGTATATTAAAACCTTTTAACTATGGCAAAAATAAATCTATTTCTAAAATTAAATTTTACGAGTATACTAATATGACTTGCTTCTCCAACTTCTGCGGCTTTTATTTGGATTTATACTCTGTCGAATTCTGTGGTTAATTTAATATGAATTGTTTCTTTCACTTCAGTAACATCTACTTGGGGCTGTTATTCAGTGATGTTTTAATAACGTTTTTAGAATATGACTTGATCACTCTATTTCTGTATCACCTAGCATGGATCTTTGTTCTGTGAATTGTGTGATTCCTCCCACTCGTTGTGTATTTGGGAATGTCTTATGATTGTAAATTCATACATAAAACACCTACTTACAAGTCAGATAAAATGCACATATATTAGATATAAAATACTAATTTGCATGTGAGACTAGAACAACTCAGTCACATTCACTTATCCTTATTTTGTCTGGTAATATTGAGACTACAGAAGTAGTTTCGATTGAATTGCTGCTGATGCTAAAGTGACGAAGACAAGTGTTTTAGAACTGCTTTAAAGGACAGAAAGAATCTTATCCCTATAAAACATGCTGTGTTGTTATAGTACTTTCTTCGACAGAGACAAAACATTACAGTATGAGATAGAACATAAGAAACATAATACAGAGACTTTCGTTAGAACATAGCTTTTTAAAACACTTCAGCCAATTCTAACGTAGTAACTTACTTAAATGCAACAATTTGTATTTTTGGGGTATAAAAACGCTTTAGATTATTTACAAATGACCATCTCAACAAACTGTATCACCCTTTACAATATTATGGCCTTCTTGTGGGACTTTATTTATTGTCTTTTGGAAAGAGTGCAAAATGAAACCATTGTACGTGTTGTTTAAATACAAGTTCAATTTAGCCCTGAACAAAGGAAACTCTCTTACAAAAGCCCCCCAGTGGCACAGCGGTATGTCTGCGGACTTACAACGCTAGAAACCGGGTTTCGATACCCGTGGTGGGCAGAGCACAGATAGCCCTTGTGTAGCTTTGTGCATAATTAAAAACAAACAAACAAACAAACAAACTCTTACGAAAATAAAGTATATTTTGTTTTGTTCCAAACCCCATTCTTTTAAAGCGGACTAATTTTAACATTTGCTTTTTTTTGGATCCTCTCAAGGAAATATAGCGCTTCGATTCTTTTGCTGTTTTAAGTATATGTATTTTAATCATATCTTGTCCTTATAAAATCACATCTATTGAGTTAGTATAAGAACCTAATAACGTCCTTTCCATAGTATCTTCTCCACCAACATTTACACATCTCTGAGTCTGGAAATGTTGAACTGATTTAAGTTCTTTCACTGTACCTCTCAGAATTTTGTCTTGTATCATCGTCATTTTCTCTCTTTCACTCTGATTGTTAAAAGACTTAGAGCTTCATAGAAAATCTACTTCATATATAAGTTACACATTTATCGTTTGACTATACACACACTTATGTAAATATACAGTAAAAGTAACGTGCAAAAAGATGGTGAATAGGTATCTGCGAATATATTCATGCCTGAAAATAATTAAGAAAATGGTGGGAGAAAAGGTATAATACGGGATTGCCACTTTTTATCATGTGAAAATGGACTGTACCAGATTATATTCATCTGTTGATGGTTTACACTGCATTTGGTCGTCTTTCAACCAATCATACAATATCACATTAGTATGAAGTCTATAGACGTACAGGCAATGATGCTATGCCCAGTAGTAATAATGTGAGCCAGTCATTGCTGACAAATATAGGCAGATTCTGATCATTTATGCCATTCCTTCAGAAACACGGATAAAGATGTATCTTCCAACAAGATAAGGATCCCAAATATACAACAGATGGAACACTTACAACAATAACTTATATGAACATTATTAAGGCTACATGGGCTTATTTAAAAAAAACTGTGAAGGTCAAAAGGCGAAGAAACACCATGGATGAATAGTACAGAACATTTCGAACAATATTCCACAGTCGTACGTTGATAGTCTGTAAGGCAGCATGAAAACAAAATGCCCTACTCTGTGTAAAACACAGGGCTCACACACAATATACTAATACTTTATCAACTTATTAGTTTGTCTTCCGTATTTTCTGTGATAATATTTTGTACCATTAATAGATTTAACACCTAGATGCCGCTACTTGTTATTTGTGACTTCTGTGTTTGTTTGTTTGTAATTAAGCACAAAGCTACACAATGAGCTATCTGTGCTCTGCCCATCACGGGTATCGAAACCCGGATTCTAGCGTTGTAAGTCTACGGGGGGGGGTGTGACTTCTGTGTTGGTATCGCTTACAGTTTCCATTAATGTACATCTAGATACAACAGGAGGTAAATGAAAAGGTTCTTGTATGTATACACGTGAAGATACAATAGAAGTGAAATAAGTACTTTTAGGGGGAAAAAAAATATATAACATGCTAATATGGTAGTAAGCAAGCAAGCAAATAGGTAATTTTAGGAATATATGTATAACATGCTACTATGGTAGTAAGAAGCAAGTAAATAGGTCTTTTAACTAATATAAACAACAATTAAAATGCTGGGTAAAACCATAATTATTAGCTTTTATTTTAAAAATGCAACAAAATATAGCTTAGACAAAAATACTGATCCCAAACGTTTGACGGATTCTAATATCTATATAATAATAATTCAAAATATTACTATTTCTTATATTAATTAAATACAATAGTTGATAAAAAGCAAACTTAGTGAAAAATTAAAAACAGTTACAAACACTGCCGATGAAAGAACAAAAGGCCTTTTATGACGATGGAGAATTTATGGTTTTATTAAAATGCCAAGAGTCGAGAAAATTGAAAGATGTTTTGTGCCTGATAAATTATTTTAACATTTTCTCATGTTTTTTTTATGTCCATTTGTGATAGAATGTTCAGCTAATGCAAGATAAGGAATGCCTTCAGTCATCCTTTTGACCAGTTCGTTTAACACTAAGTTTTACACCTGGTCATTTTTTAAATGACGTTAATTTATTAGAAATTCAGTGAATTTAAACCGGTTAATGGTTTTTGAACGAAGTGAGTTAACGTTCTTAGCAGGCCGTAAATGAAATAAATTTAGCAAAGTGACTTTGTGTCTTTTAGCAAGTCTTAAATGAAATGAATTAGATTCTTTCAGCGGTGATTTAAGGTCTTGCAGAAGGTACTAAAAGAAGTGAATTAAGGTCATCGAGAAGTTAATAGAAGAGGTGAATTAAGGTCTTTCATGTGTTGTAAATTACGTCCTTCCAACCAGTCTTAAATAAAGTAAATGATGTTATATGGCTTACCATTGATTAAGCCTTCTTACGACAAACATATTAGTGAAAGTTTCTGTAAATGAAAATATATATATATATATAAATATATTTCTGGAGATTTAAGAAAAGTCTTTCAAACAAACCAAACTGAATAACTTGTATTATGTCGGCTTATTTTTATACTTTGGATTGTACAAAAAAGGAGCTAATTTTCTTATCACTTTACTTTCGGCGACCATTATCTTTAGGAATTTCAATACAGTATATGAAAATGTTTTGAATCGAACAAAATATACATTAATATACATTAGCTTCAATATCACAGTGTAACAGTAAGTTATGTCCTCTTACAACCACAACAAAAGGGGAAGATCTTTTTTTTGCCGGGTGGGCAGATGAGGTGCAATATAAAAGGCTACAAAAGGAAGAAACAGATTAATGTAAGAAAAACTATCGAAGCAGTTCCATACTTAGCTATTCTCAAATATGTAGTTTATTTTCTACGATCTTACCCTATGCATTAGACAAATCATTAATTTAATTTTAAAAATCTCTATGCAGTACCTACGCCTTCAATGAACATCGTGACAATTCGTTTTCATATAATGACCTCCCAGTACCTTAACTGTAAGCTTGAGGGTTTATAACGCTAAAATATGGGGTTCGATCACTCCAGCAGACATAGCACATATCATTCATTTTGCAGCTTTGCGCTTTAGGAAAACAATATTTTTAATATAATTATGTGGAAAGTGCAAGGGTGATTTTACAAAAATTATACCGTTTTAGATTTATCTTAATAAATAAAAATGTTTATTACTGAAGCATCCTTGAATTTTCGTAACTTGTTCATTTGTTCCTTGAAACCTTCGATATGGAATGAAAAATGATCATGTTGTAAACTTGCTCATCGGATATATTTTTCCGGAAGCACTTTTCTTTATAAACTCCAGTTTGGTATATATTTTGATACCAACTTTTCTTTGTTTAGATTACAGATCTGGGGAGTTTGATGTATTATTTAAGTTGTAGATTAGGGTGATAATGAAATATGAAGCACAATATATTATTTGATTCGTCACTTGCCACTGAGTTTCGCGGAATTCCATCCTTTTTATAGTCGTGATTTTAAGACTCGCTTAAAGACACAAAATCACTTTGTTAAATACACATAATACTAATGTTCAAGCTTTTTTTTCTAAGTATTTTATACCGGTATGTCATTTCAATGACGAAACAAGTTTAGATAAAAATAAGTTTATGAGTTACAATACAATTCATAGAGACTAGTTTAGTTGATGAATTTCGCGCAAAGCTACTCGAGGGCTATATGCGCGATCCGACCCTGATTTCGAAGTGATAGACTAGAGGGAAGGCAGCTAGTCAACATCACCCACCGTCAACTCATGTGCTACTCTTTAACAATGAAAAGTGGAATTGACCGTCACATTATAACACCTCCACGGTTGAAACGGCTAGCATGAAAATGTCAGACTCCATAAAGAATGGACTATTTTGTATCTTTTATAGCCCTGGTTCCAATAACCGGCTCCTGATAGATTGGTTTATAGCCCGCAACAGCCCTTCATTTTGTAATTCTGTGTTATTTAAAAAACACCAGTTGTTTCATTAGCTTTACGCAAGGAGAACTGATTAATAAACAAAGCAGTTCATCCCTGCCGTCAAAACTTCGTGTTATTTCTAGAGATCAATGTTCTACAATCTATTGAAACGGCAGAAAGTGCTTCGAATGACCTGTGGGGAGCGTGGATGTAAATAAATGTTTTCGATTTCCGTTCATGATGTATTGTTTAAAGAGCTGCTGTTATTTTTAGGTTACTATACATTAGCTTATGAATGCCCTAGTTACATGTTTCAAGCTAGAAGATTTGTTTTATAAATAGGTTTTAAGGACAAATAGAGCTCACTCAATTACCTGTTATTTAAGTATAAGCCAGATGATGAGTGATTTCTTGCTAAAAGGTTTTGTTGATTTCAAAATGCAAATAACATGGTCGATATTAAACGATAGAATTATTTTTGTTATCTTCGGTTAAGTAATATCCCCTCCCCTCCAGTGGCTCAGTGGCAAATCTGAAGACCTACAGCGCTGCAGACCGGGATTTGATACCTGTGGCGGGCAGAATATAGATATCCCTTTGTGTAGTTTTGCTCTTTACAACAAACAAAACAAAGTATAATGATCTTTCACAAGTATTAAATATGTATCATTGCCGTAGAAAGCAATTTTGGAGTTGTCAGGCCATTTCCACATTGCCATTTCAAGAGGGCATGCTCCCCAGAAAAGTTTTGAAAATTGAATGCTATTACGTTGAATCTTGAGCCATTTTAACTACGAATACTGCATACATACAACGTTATGGATTGAATTAAAAGAAGAACGTTTTAATACATAAGTTGTAGCTATACATGCCATGAAAAAATGGTTTGGTCATGGCCCGACTGACCTTACCGCTCCCTACGACCCTGAGTATAAACCTTTTTTTCTTAAACTCTACCTGATGAAGAAAAAACACTTTGAAGTCAGCTGCATTTATTAAAAGAGTAAAAATGGGACTGAGAGGTCCTGGGCAGAATGGGCTAATATTTAAATTGGTTCTACACTTGGGTATTTCTGATACAAATACGTCTTTAATTGTACAGACATTAACACAAGGATAGCATTATGATTAGGCCTTCCTTCCTGGCCTTTCGACCTCTAGGCCTCAAACCTGAATAATGTTTTTTCTTTTCCACAAGGTAAAGGAAAATTGAGTCACTTATTCTTAAAGAAAAGGTACTTATTATTATATTGTATATTTTTATTCTACTAAATAAACTTATATGAATTCATACAGTTTGTTTGTTTGTAGTTAAGCACCAAGCTTACACAATGGTCTACCTGTGCTCTGCCCACCACGGGTATCGAAACCCGGTTTCTAGCGTTGTAAGTCCGCAGACATGCCGCTGTGCTACTGGGGGTGGGGCAATTTCATACAGAGAAATATAAATACACAAACAAATGAAGAAATATAAATACGAAAACAGATAGAAAGATATAAATATCTGGATTGACAAAAAAATATATATGTACGTTACGGATTTGTTTCTTTGCTAAATTTCGCTCAAAGCTAAACAAGGGTTATATCTCTAGCCATCCCTGATTTTAAAGTGATAGACTAGGAGGAACTCATCTTCCCAACACTACTCACCGCCAACTGTTTGACTAGTCTTGTTAGACCGAACAGTGCGATTTGACAGCCTCAAAGTGTGGAGCGCAGTTTTTTCTTTGACGCTAATGATATACAAAACACGGTGCCTCACATACGCAATTCGTCTAAAATTGCGGATGGAGAGATGTAAATTTAAAGAAGAATAGAAAATATAGAGCGAGACATGGGGTAAAACGGCCACACGTGTATATCAACATTTATGACATAATTAATTCTAGATGACAGCACATGTAACAAACGCAATGACGGACGGGCGCAGATGTGAGTGATCAAACTGCAATTTGAGTTTTTTGTTTTTGAGCAACTTTGATTTAAGGCAGCATTTTAAGTTTTTTATTGCTAGAAAGTAGATATGTAAGGGAATTTCCAGGCCCCCCCTTGGAAAAGTACGGAAATTGGAAAAGTACGGAAAAAAAAGATTAATGTCCTGCTAGTACAACAGAGAAATAATTGTCTGTTGACTTCCCATTAGAATTCAAATTAACATTTGTGTTCATTCTATCAATAATGATGTTCATTGAAAAGATTAACTTGACACTATTTCTGCCGAAGACGTTATTTCTTATCTTTTGCAGGACTCCTTTGTATTTACAAAAGTAATGATCATGTGCCAAGTCTTCAGTTTGACACATTTGTCTTTTCCCCCCCTTTTTTTCACAATAAAATAGTCCGATACATCATGATTAGGCCTAGATGTGGCACTATGCGTTCTCGCTTGTTAATAAAAACCAGGGGTAAAAGCATAATGAAGTGACTGAACAACTTAAAATATTTTTGAATGTCCCACTATTTTCTTCAATAACCACAAGCCATTGAAGAGCAACGAAATATCAACCTCCTCGAAGTAAGCTAGAAATCAATTTAATTGAAATCAACGGTTAAAAATCTGCCATAAAATTCAACACCTCCCCCCCCCCCACCATCGATGGGTACAGTGGTAAGTTTAGGGACTTATAATACAAACATTCAGGGTTCGATTTCCCGCGGTGTACAGAGCGCAGATATGCCATCGTGTAGCTTTGCACTAAGAAAACACAGCAGTGACTGAGGAAGACTCTAGACTGTCGAAACATATGGCAGGTTTTGAACTATTGGTTTTAATGAAATTAGTTTCATCTTTCGCGTTTTAAACGTAATTTTGTCTGGTTTGTCAGTAAAAAAGTTGTTAATATTTTTTACCCAGACTTTCAGAGAAAGGCGTTTCATTAACTGTTATGGTCAGGAGGGAGTGGTCCACCGGGAAAAATTCCTGAGGGTCTCCTTGGAAAAGTACGTAAAAGATAGATTAATGTTCGGTTAGTACAAAACTCACTTTTTATATATGTTACTGATCATTTGCAGAGTCTTCAGTTTGACACACTTGTCTTCAGTTCCCCTTTTTTATATGTTATACCAGCAAAAGTGCCCGGCTTCGCACGGGTTATTAAGTTGATAAATTTTAGCAACTGCATACAATTGACCACGAAAGTAAAAATATTGATCCAATTTTAAACCTAAATCGTCTCTAAATTAAGCTATTTTCTGTTATATCACCTACGTTTTTATTATAAAACATACCTATTTAATCAACGGAGACAATAAATTAAGAAATCAAAATTTTTTTTTTCCAGTTTTGCTGTTTATACATTTCATTTTTTACTTTCAGTACATAGACTAACAACAATATTAGGTTATACTTTTGTCACTAAGCAATATGACATAAAGCCATTGTTGGAACGCATTGTTACCAAAACGCACTGGCTTTTCTATATCTTAGAAATTATTAATCTAACTTATATACAACAGGGTATACTATGGGGCGCGCATGCACGTGGATATGATAAATAATAATACCCAGGTACACACCCTCAGGGTCCACTTAGTATGGGTGCAAAATTTCAGGTTTCTAGATTCTTTCCTCTTGGAGCTATGGCGGTCACACACATAGAGACACACCCTTATATATATACATGTATTATTGTAACAGCTTATGTTGTTGTGTGGGTATTTTTAGATTATTAGGTAAAACGAATAATGCAAAGTCCAGTCCATTTAATGATGACAAAGGCGTTTTTTTTTTACTACGAGTTGTAAAAGTTCACGTAACTAACGTTTTGATAGGCCTAAGTTCACAGTACTACAATGTATGCTAACACAACAGTTTAATTTTCTTACTGCCCGACATGGCCTGGATGTTAGATCGCCTGGGTCGTGGGTTCGAATCCAGTCACCGAACAGGCCCCATCCTTTCAATCGCTAGGAGCGTTATAATGTGATGGTCAAGCCCACCACTTTTCGTTGTTAAAGAGTAACCCAAGAGTTGGCGGTGGAGGGTGTTAATTAGCTTCCTTCCGATCTAGTTGTATATACTGAAATCATTTCTTAAACTTTAAATAAGGTTCTAATCATAAAGCCATGCGCTCATCACGCGACACCAACTCTCTCCTTCTAGCAAAACAACTATACAAATTTTTGAAAATATCTAAATTAATAAACATGGCGTACAACAATAGCCATTTCTTTAGTTTGTTCACTTTTTTACTGTTGTTTATTTCAAAAATTACACTCGTATTTCGAATTTTGTTATGAAACTCATTTTAAAAGTTTCTTATTTTTGTCTTTCAATAATTTTAGAACCTACGTGATTTCTTAACATCACAATCGAATTTTATGTAATTCTGAGAAGTACAGCGACTTATGGGTATTAACTAGTCGTCAGACACGATGTAATCATGATGATTAATAGGTATCAATGATGTGTTATGTGTAAAGATATTGATAAAATCAAGAAATTCTCTGCATAACTGGTGACACTTCATAGCGATGCCACTGCACTAATACCAAGTTAAAAATAAAAAAAAACAGTTAAGACGGTATAACATTTTAAAGATACTTGGATAGGTGGAAATTGTAGGATTGTTTGAAGTTTAATGGAAATGTGACGTTTAATAACGATAACAAATAAGTCTATTTCTTCACTTTCGAATAAAGTCATGACTTCACAATCCTACTGACTTACTTACCTCATATTTATGTGAGTTAATGCAAGAATTATTTTCAGAAATTTCCAAACTTTTTAAAAAGCAGCCCAAATAAGATCTTATTGGGAATAATCGAATAAAGTCATGACTTACATCTACGCTGGTACTTATCTATATTTTTACGCTCATATTTATGTGAGTTAATGCAAGAATTATTTTTAGGAAATTTCCAAACTTTTTAATTAAAGCAGCCCAAATAAGATCTTATTGGGAATAATTTTCAAACTTATCAGATTAACGAAGTTGGTTAAGGGACAAAATGTAACCTTGAAGTTCAATAAGGCAAAGTCTACAGACTTCACAACTGAATGACTTTAATATCTCTACTCTAGAGTGAGAAATGCTTAAGGTATTGAAATTTAAAATGGTAATTAATGGCGACATTCATGAGTTTTAGCTTTCAAATGGCTTTGTTCATGTGGTGGTTTATGATGCTGAACAGAAACTGGTATAACTTGTAAAAAATATATCAACATGCCAGCGATCTACGACAGAAGACATAAACAAAATTTAATTATCACGTCCTGTTTTATGGCCTCTCTGCTATGAAAGAGTAGTAAATTGAAAATATCCATCCATCATCGATATTAAAACTTATATGAATTTCATTAGCAGATATTTTTTTTTATTTCCTTTCGCATCTGATAGGTGGTAAGCAAAAAAACCTCGTGCAAAATAAATTGGTTATTTTTTTATATTCCACCTTATATTGCTATGAGAGCAATGAGATACATTAGAGTAAATTAAATAGGAGTAAAACGTTTTACTGGCATAAGGTTGAACGTATACAACAAACACGCATAAACATAAATATATTGCGCTTATGATAAAGACGGATGATCGTTTTTGTTTTTTCTTTCATGGAATTTGTTTTCAGAACTTGTAAACTTCTTATCTTATATGGCGTCATCCTTTATAACTGGATTACCCTATAATAAACCTCCATCAGTTTGCTTGCTACAGCAGTAGCGGTTTCTGTATTCGTTAGAGGCTATATGGTACCTTTCACACATCACATTATCAAATTGAGCAATGGTGTTCCTCACGTAGATTTGATGGACGGAACAATTTAATTAATTTCCGAGGGTGCCATACTTTTAGCATTGTTCTTGGAATACTTTCAGCATTGTTCTGGAAATTCTAAAAAATTGGAAATCTTGCCAAACCACTCTTTTATGCTTGATAAGAATATTTTTGACAAGGGTTTACATATGTGTGACATTGATTATACAAATATTTTTACTTTCCATCTTTTTACTTTCCTGCTGTTGTTGTTTTAAGAAAGTTTGGCACTTTGCAGAAGCAACTTTTGACACCATACGCCCATTTCAGCTCTTGCTTTAATCATGTATAAATCTGTATTTCCGGAAAAACTGAATTCGTAACCATTCGTTACAAATGTGGATCATCGACAAATTATGCAGATTGTGGCATGTCAGAGGAATTGTGTGGTGGTCTTGAAATTGTAAGCACTAAAAATGGTATCAATATATTCTATCAGTAAAAAGTGTTGAAAAAAAAATAACCGAGTCAATGTTTCAATTTTCCAGGATTCGTTCTGAGATTTTAGAATTTATGACTCTCGAATAGGAATTTCCATGCCAATTCCAAGATTTCAGATTTTTTACGCCATCCTCAGGAGTTGTAACGTCGAAACTTGTAGAGTCGTCAACTTTTTGAAGGCCATGGATAGACCTAAATAAAATGTTTTTAATTGTGTACTAGTTTAACGATGAATATTATTTATGATTTTAACTTTATACACAAGTGCCAAAACACTATAATTAGTACACATTTATTGTACTCTAGTACAGTTTTTGCTTCTATACTTAATTTTTATGGCATACTTTTTACAATGATTGTCGTGAAAAGAACGAATTTTTCATAATAACATTTATTTTGATATCTAAATAAAATAGATTAATTTAACATAGAATTTACTGTTTTATTATATATATATGTATGCAGCTGTTTTCTTTTACATCTATAATTTTAACAAATGGTTAATAAGCTCGCTAGTAAGTCATTTTGCTGCAACAAAATATGATAAATGAAAGACTTGCTGTTTAACCAATCACTTTACTATTATAGAAATTATTTAAAATAGCAACACTTACCATTTTATGATTTTCAATGAAACATTCACTTGAAGTACAAAACATACTATACAATTAAAATTCATAAAACTTTGTGGTTTTAGGGCACAGCTTATAAACAAAGTTTTATACGTAAATCAAAACATCTGCCACGATTATCTTACATACATTTCTAACTCACACTAATACTGTCTAAGAGATTCAAATTAGAAGGTTGTTGATAAATTTTGAGTTAGGTAATACAAAGGGTAGGAGAAGTCGTCACGTGGCCAAATAGCCAGTCCTCTATTAAAATTGGCAGAATAAAGAAAGGTCAATAACATTGAAAGTAAAGGTCTGGAATTAGAAAATTTTGTAATACATAGACATACACTTCTTTGCTAAAATATGTAATATATACGTATATATTAAATATTTGTTGACAAATTAGAAATTCTATTATACTATAACATTTAATCTTATTAGTTCACCAAACATCTGATACATTCTTCACAAATGAACATAGTATATAACCAAAAAAGAGTTGACAATCACAATCTCAAAAGGATATTTAATTATAAATCAAGTGATTATTCTTTCACGTATTATAAATCTAACATATTTACTGTTTATCATTACAGAATATACTTTACAACAAAAATGTAAAACTACATACTTGACAAGCATACTGAAATATTTATTAATAAAACTTCAAGATACACTAATATACTATAAACCTCTTAACTTATAAACTACTGAATTAGCTTTCATACAACTTTTGTACATTATGTTCATATTAATATTTCAGTTACAGTTTATATTTTTCGTTTGTGTAAAATCATGTGAAAACAACCATTGAGTTTATCAGGAAACATCTTAATACATCGTACTAAAGCATGACATTACATAAATAAATAAAAAAGAATTCAAACATGTGCATTATAGTCAAATATAATTATTTTGTGACACCAGCAGTATTCTTTGTTCACATTGCATGCCCAATGCATGTGAGATTCCAATTTGTAGGCTCAGAAAAACTAGTTTATCAACTATTTCAAAACAGATATTTTCTCACACAGATTTTGAAATAATGTTACTGTAACATGTGATGCATTATCTTTCACTTATACTTTATAGAAAGATGATCAAATATATTAATCGTTAGTTACAAATCAGTGTTCTGTGATTTTCTTATATAAAACTCGCGTTTCATCATAGCCCAATGTGTTTTAAGCAGATATTAATATATGTATATAGTTAAGTAAAATCTTAGCTTAACAGGTTTAACATGTTAACAAAACTTCAAGATACACTAATATTCTATTTAAGAAAACTACTAACATCTTAGTTTATAAAATACTGAAGTATATATGTCTAGCTTAGTATTTTACGATAAATTACATCCCATGAATATCAGTTTCTAACGAGTATATTTGAACAACTAATACAGGTCTCCACTTATATTTCTTATATAAAAACACGTATTTAATCATAGCCCAATATGCAATCATTAATATATGTAAGTAAAATCATAGACTTAACAAGTACCGCATATACTGAAACATTTATTAACAAAACTTCAAGATAGAAAAAAAAAAAAAGATTTCATCTACAATAAAGCAATAAGCATGTTGGAATTGGTATCAAGTGTACATGAAATTCATGAAGACAAGATGCTTCAAGCAGAATCACAGATCCTACCATTCCTAGTAGAAAATAACCTTCTATATTCCATTGTATAGATAAACTGGAAAATCTTGTTAAAGTTATTCCCTCTAAGCCATTAAATGGATATCTTGAAATAAGGCAAGCAGAACGTAATCAGTTTCGCTAGACATAGTCTTGCACCATACTTTAATTATTTGTATGTTGAAAAGTTAAGAGATACAACCTTTTCAATAATCACAGAAGAAACTATAATAAAATCACAATGAAACAGTTGACAATTTGAGCAGTTTACTAATAATGATTTTGAAAATGAGGCTGATTAGGTTTGATTAGTTGTCCAGATGGGTTTACAAAGTATTTATGTAATAAGACAGTATTATCACTTGAAAACTGAATGTGTCTCCGAAAAACTGTGTTAGATTTTGTAGAGATACAACAATAAAAAATCTATGTATTTCTATTATCGAATTGAGTTGCCATATGACACATCTAGCTGCTTCAAACAGCTACAAAACTTCCAAACAGCCTCGAAGACTTAAGAGGCTTGTATAGCCCTTTTAGTCTCAGTGCTAAAATAAGAAGTTTTAAACGAAATTCAATCATTTTCAAAATGCAAAATGTATAAGATCTGGCGCCTGGTGAGACAAGATGCCATGTATGGATAGACAATTTGAGCAGTGAGTTGCATGGAAATCATATTAGGCGTCAGTTGTTTTTGAAGAACATTGTTCTTTTCCAGTTACAAAATCCATATTTGGAAGTTTTGGTTTGAGTCTATGGATTATACATTGAGCATTCTCTATATGTTTAACATTATCTTTAAAAGAGAGATACTGTACTTGTCAGCAAAGTACGTTTAAAAATCAGAGGCTAATCGAAATATTTGCTACCAATTTCACAAATGTAAGTTAAACTGGTTAATGACATTATAACTATATATTGATGAAAGGAAAGCTAGTGAGCATTTATTGTGAACCAAGTATATCTAGGTATCTTAGCAGAGTCCACACTGACAAACCTGAAAACAAATTATGTAAATATGAACCGTGAAGAGACCACCAAGATTCTTTCATCAGCTAGAGAATTCTACAAGCCACATGTAAGATAAAAAACATAGATTCCGGCTTGACGATCCAATCAAAAGTATATTAAGATTGTAAACCCTTGGAATGCTTAGAACCAAGAAATTTAACCAACACTATAACTTGACTGGTAATTAGTGAGACAAACGAAGAGTTGAGAGATCAAAGTCTAGATAAGATTCCCGACAACATGAAAGTTAATGTGGTTACTTCCACTGTTTAGTGAAGATATGTCCTCTCTTTACGCTTCCCTACTGGTACTTTGTTGTCTTCTAATTTACCGAAAATATTAAAATGTTGTCTTGTTTTCCATTCACAAACAATGTGGCTGAACGCTTGTTCAATATCATGAAAGAACTGTGCTTGTGCGTGTATTGTTTTAGCACAAAGCTACAATGGACTATCTGCGCTCCGTCAACCACAGGGAATCGAACCCAGGATTTGTAGTATCATAAGTTCATAAACTTACCTCTAATTCAGTAGGGGATATAAAAAATTACAAATGGATAAACAAAACAAATCAACAGCCTCAACATTAAAAGCAGCCATCAGGCGTCGCTATAGATTGAAATAGAAAATAGTACTAACAAATGCTCTTGAAATAGATTATTGTACGAAGAAAAGATTGAAGCATGTAAAATGAACGCCATTTAGTGCATCAACGCTCTATTGTTTTTGGAACATAAATCAAACACTGTATTTTTTATCTATTGAATTATAATCCTATGAAATAGACAATATTTGATAGAAACTGTGTTTTAATGCAAATCAAAAGTTGATGTGTATATAAAAGATCTCAGTTCCAATTAGTATACAATATTATTGACTGTACTGTTTACAATTTAACTGTATATATTTCTGTGTACGCTACTTTGTAATCCAATGGAGAAATGTTTTATTAATGTTTCTGAATAAACTCGTTTTTATTGAGGCTTATTTACTTTTAATGCCGAGAAGTTTTTATTTGTTGAATTTCGTACAACGCATCTCGAACGCCATCTGTCCCTAATTTTGAAGTGATAGACAAGAGGAAAAACATCTATTCAATACCACCACCTACAAACTTGTGGGCTAATCTAATCAAACAGTAGGATTTGATTGTTACTCTTATAAGGCACACATAGGCCTCATAGGACGGAGCGTGACTCTATGTTCTTCTAGCAGTAACGAGGCGTGAGCCACAGAACTGCAGATATACATCCAGGCACGCTAACCACTGGACCCAGAATGGCCCATAATGCATAGTAAAACTTGGTTTTATATATAAATAATCACATAGTTTAAAATATCTGGCTGTAGTACTTGCCATTTAACTAGTAATTTTGTGTATGCTACGTTGTAATTTTCATCAGTTCGTTTTATTCATTTATTTATTTTTTGAATTTGATGATGGTTTTACTCGAAAGTAAAAAAAAAACGAAATGCCTTCGTGTACTTCCCTCGAAATTCAAACCAGCTCAAACTTATTTGCGTTGAATATAATGACCAGTATAGTATAGTTGCATCTGTGACATAATGACCAGTAGATTATAGCTGCGTTTGTGACAACGTTTGCCGTATCAAGATCAATATCTATAAAGCTAAAACTTAGTAAACAATTATTCATATAATAACAAATGAATCAAAATTTTATTTTAAAATATAAACTGGTTTTAAATATATTGTTATGCAGTAACGTGACATCCGTTATTTTCTAACTTATTTTTGTTAAAAACCTTTAAAATGTATTGTATTCTAATAAAACACAATTATCTGTTGATCTTTTTAAAAAAACATGTTGAAAAATAAGTGTTATTTTGGTTGCTGTAAACTATCACTAAGTCACTTACGTAGTAATTCATTAATGAGAATGTTATATAAATTCCGTCCTACCAAACATGCTCGCCCTTTCAGCCGTGGGGCGTTATAACGTGACGGTCAATCACACTATTCGTTGGTAAAAGAGTAGCCCAATTTGATGATAAAATAACTAAATGGGTTTTACTCGAAATTAAAAAAAAACGAAATGCTCAAAATGTGTTTTTAATAAACTTCATGACTTATATCAGGATTACTTTGGAAACATCGTTACTTACAGGTTAGTCATCCAAGACTTTCTCCTCAAGTGTCACTCTGAACCAGAACTTGCTGCCTATTTAAGCTTTGTATGTTCAACACATTTCATAGAATTAGTTACGGAAATTCACGATTGTCTACTTAAATAGAATTCAATTCCTGGTTAGTTGGAACATAGTTACAATGAACACTTTGTGGATCAGAATTTAAAAAAATTATTTGAAACTTCAACCTAATAAAGTCATAATTTCCACCATTTTATCTTCTGAAAAGAATTACTAATTTTTATTCAAATTGATTTTTATTTCCTTTTGAAATAATTTTTTTATTCATTTCGAAACGAGTAAAATACTTAAATTGTCGTTCGGAATAAAGAATGCGATAATTTTTTGGTTGAAGTAAATTTTGTGGGTGTGTTATAAGAGTGACTGTCAAAACTCACTGTTTAGTCGGATGGAAAGTAGCTCATGAACTGGCATTGAGTGCTGTTGACTAGCTGCCTTCCCTCTAGTCTTTCACCCCAAAATGGCCCGGCATGGCCAGGTGGTTAGGAAGCTCGACTCGCAATCTGCGGGTCGCGGGTTCGAGTCCCCGTCCCACCAAGCATGCTCGCTCTTTCAGCCGTGGGGACGTTATAACGAGACGGCCAGTCCCACTATTCGTTGATAAAAAGAGTAGCTCAAGAGTTGACGGTGGGTGTTGACGACTAACTGCCTTCTCTCTAGTCTTACACTGTTAAATTATGGACGGCTAGCGCAGATAGCCCTCGTGTAGCTTTGTGTGAACTTCAAAAACAAACAAACAAATAATCACCCCAAAACAAGGGAAGGCTATGTAAAGATAGTCCTTTGGGAAGCTTTATGTGAAAATTCTGAGATACAATAAATATAAAATATATTTTGACAGATCTACATTTATTTGGTGAATATTTTCTGTGATTTACATTTAGTGAAGAGGTGAAGTAATTATCTGTCTTTAACGACATTTTTAATGAAGATTTTCGCGGTTTACATTTGATGTATTATAAAAAGTAGATAGCAGATTCACCTCGTATCTGTTTTTAACGTCACGTGATCAATATTATGAGCATTTCCTACCACTTCAGGTTACGTATCTTTTTCTCTCCTATAAAAATCTTCGGGATGGCGGTTGCATATGACGTTTTTTTGAGAAATATGATGGAAAAAATATTACTAAACTGGTCAGAATATAACTTGACTTTTAGTAATGTTTGCGATAAAATCACCAGAAGCTTGTACTATACGTACTCCCTTTTACATTTCTTTGGAGTATTAAGCGAAGTAGAAGTAAGGATAAGGAATGTGAACTTCCACAAATGGAAACATTACAGGATTTTATCCAAATAAAGGTTGTGTCTCATAGGGCATCATCACGATGTCTATAGATACGTAAGTATAAATGAACAGAACCACGCCTAAGAAATTGAACTTACTTAGTGATTACACTGGCGCCTATTTAACACTGGGATTTTTGCTATTTTGCATGTTATTGGTCGGATCTAATTTAAATAAGCCATTCGTTTTCACTCTAATATTTAGTTATTATTATTGGAAAGTACAATTCTGTGCTGTTTGCGAAAGTCCATTTTTACGCTAGAACTGTAACAATAATTAGTTATTCACTAGAGAGTACACACTAATAGCTCGATGTAGTTTTCAGATAAACACAAACCTATATACCAATTCAGTTCAAAATAGAATTTAAGGCAATTTAGTTTTCAGTGTTGATTTAGCTCTGAAATCATTCTTCATTTCTCGAACATGAACATATTCTTTATCTCTTGCAGGCTGTTGTGAGTTGTAAAATGTAAACATAAAATGATTCTTGATCTCTCGTTGTCGTGAGTTGTAAAATGTAAACATGAAATGATTTTTCATGTCTCGCTGTCGTGAAATGTAAAATATATACATAAAATGATTCTTCATCTTTTGCAGGCTGTTGTGAGTTTTGAGCTGTAAACATGAAATGATTCTTCATCTCTTGTAGGCTGTTGTGAGTTGTAAAATGTAAATATGAAAGAATTCTACATCTCTCACTGTCTTGAGTTGTAAAATGTAAACATACAAGTTCACAATAAGTAATAAAAGTTATACAATGGCCAGCTGAGAGCTATAGTTTCTAGTCACGGTCGATTGTAGAAATGTTATGCTACTAAGAAGGCTTTCGTGTGAGAAATGGGTTCATGTTTTTTGTGAAGTGATACACTCCTTTCAAGTGTTTCACTCTGGTAGAGAGTTTGAGCTATTGAGCTTCCCATCTAAAGCAACACTTGAGGTTTTCTGTATTGTGAAATATAAAATACAAATAAATAAGGTGTTCACATCTAGTCATAGTTTTGGTTTTATTACCGGATGTTATCTTGCGTATTATTATTTTACTACACACTAATAAGTGTCTTCCGGAAATTGTAATTAATGGCATTACATGAAATATTTATCTTAATTATATTTTTTCACTCTAGAAACCAATTTATTAGCTATAATTCACTAATTATGAAAATGCTAAAACAATAGAAAAAAAATAAAATCCGTAAAATAATTCATTAGCAAAGAAATTATTAACAATAACTACAAGAGCTATAAAATATAACATTTGGGAGCAGCAAGAGAAACTCACCACATTTCATATGAGATGTTTGGAACAAGTCAATCCTAAATAACCTATACTAAAATATTACTAGTGGAAAAGAACCCGAGTTTTATGATACCGAAAGGCGTTATCATCATCGCGCAATTGAGAGATGGATTACTGTGAAGTAAAAAAATAAAATAAATGATATACATAAATGATATATTAGAGAGGTACAAATAAGTGAATTATGTTAGCACACTTGTTGTAAATACCACAAGCATGGCAATCTGGTGAAGTTCTTCCTTCAGTAGGTTTTATGATAGTACATTTATCTCGAAATAATCATAACTACAACTAACCTTACTTGCTATTTCCCTTTCACAAATTGAGAGCACTATACTTTTAGCGTAAGTCACTAATTGTATCAAGTCCTTATTAATTGTTTGTTTGTAGTTAAGCACCAAGCTTACACAATGGTCTACCTGTGCTCTACCCACCACGGGTATCAAAACCCGGATTCTAGCGTTGTAATTCCGCAGACATACCGCTCTGCCACTGGGGGCGTCCTTATTAAAGCTTAATCCTTTGATTCACTAAGCCTAAATGCTTCTTTCTTAAATGTTATGAAATTTATATAATTCTTTGTTTGTTTTTTGAATTTTGCGCAAAGCTACACGAGGACTATCTGCACTAGCTGTCCCTAATTTAACACTGTAAGACTAGAGGAAAGACAGCTAGTCATCACCACCCACCGCCAACTCTTGGGCTACTCTTTTACCAACGAATAGTGTGATTGACCGTCACGTTATAACGCCCCACGGCTGAAAGGGCGAGCATGTTTGGTAGGACGGAATTTATATAATATTCTCATTAATGAATTACTACGTCAAGTGACTTAGTGATAGTTTACAGCAACCAAAATAACACTTATTTTTCAACATGTTTTTTTAAAAAGATCAACAGATAATTGTGTTTTATTAGAATACAATACATTTTAATGGTTTTTAACAAAAATAAGTTAGAAAATAACGGATGTCATGTTACTGCATAACAATATATTTAAAACCAGTTTATATTTTAAAATAAAATTTTGATTCATATGTTATTATATGCATAATTGTTTACTAAGTTTTAGCTTTACAGATATTGATCTTGATACGGCAAACGTTGTCACAAACGCAGCTATAATCTACTGGTCATTATGTCATAGATGCAACTATACTATACTGGTCATTATGTTCAACACAAATAAGTTTGAGCTGGTTTGAATTTCGAGGGAAAGTACACGAAGGCTATCTGCGCTAGCCGTCCCTAATTTAGCAGGGATGAACTAGAGGGTAAACAACTAGTCAACACCACTCACCGGCACCTATTGAGCTATTCTTTACCAACTAATAGTAAGATTGACCGTTACATTATAACGGCTCCACAGTTGAAAGGCGAACATTTTCAGCGACGGGCTTAATTATACCAATAATTATTTTTTACGTTCATATACATATAACCTGTAAGTAGGCAATACATAAAATACATAAAACATTCAACAGCCCCCTCACGTTATGGCTTCTCATACTAATAAATACAGTAGTTATTGTAATTCATAATGCATGGCAAAACGTGGTCTGTTGATCAGTGACTTGTGGATTAACCGTCACATTATAACGCTCCCACCGCTGAAAGGGCGAGCATATTCGGTGACGGAGATTCGAATACGCAACCCACAGATTACGCGTCGAACGCCCTAATTATCAGATCATGCCAGGCCACACAAATAGGAAGAAACAGTCTGACTTGTGTAACTTTTAGTTATGGTAAGAATTATTTTGATGAAACAGGATCAACATTGAAAATAAGGAAATAAGAACACAGACATGGGGATTTTTAAAAGCGCTGTCACCAGCGATGCCTAGAAATGCCGTGAAAACATGCCATGCATTGAAACTCGAGTCATACATTTTGAGATATAATATAAGGAAGTTGAAATGACAAAAAAAAAAAAAATGATGAAAAGTGAGCCAACCGTGGGTATGAACAAGAAGTAAGGAACAGATATCATTACCCTGTATGAAATGATTTGTTACAAAGTTGAAGTACATAAATGTACGAGTTTTTCTTTGTGTAGTTTTTGTGTTTATTAATCTACACAATTTTAGCTTTATATGGGATACGAACTGCTGTAATTTGATTTCAAAACGTTCTTTAATGTACTGATATTGTTAAAGAATGTATACAATAATGTATGAATATTTGTTCTTCCGTTGCTCTTTCAATATCGTTAGCAAATGAACTGCAGTATCAGAATCTTACAAAAACATTGAACTGTCATATGAATGTTGTAATTATAAGACAAACATATACACGTAAGCTTACCATGATTGTAACAAATTTTCCTGGAATATTAACCCAGTACAGGTCATTTCCAGTACAGGTCAATGAGTTCATTCACTAAGGTTAACTTCTCATCATAAAGATTTGATTATGCTGAACTGTGAAATGTGTCATAGTGCCACCTGTGGAGAACAGTCGATTATCCTAATATACTGCTGAACTGTGAAATGTGTCATAGTGCCACCTGTGGAAAACAGTCGATTATCCTAATATACTGCTGAACTGTGAAATGATTACCACAGTAGGTAACAAGGTCTAAACGATCAGATTACCACAGTGAGGTAACAAGGTCTAAACGATCAGATTACCACAGTAAGGTAGCAAGATCTAAACGATCAGATTACCACAGTAAGGTAGCAAGATCTAAACGATCAGATTACCACAGTAAGGTAACAAGGTCTAAACGATCAGATTACCACAGTATTGAACAAGGTCTAAACGATCAGATTACCACAGTAAGGTAGCAAGATCTAAACGTTCAGTTACCACAGTAAGGTAACAAGATCAAAACGCTCAGATTACCACAGTAAGGTAACAAGATCTAAACGCTCAGATTACCACAGTAGGTAACAAGATCTAAACGCTCAGATTACCATAGTAAGGTAACAAGATCTAAACGATCAGATTACCACAGTAAGGTAACAAGGTCTAAACGATCAGATTACCACAGTAGGGAACAAGGTCTAAACGATCAGATTACCATAGTAAGGTAACAAGATCTAAACGCTCAGATTACCACAGTAAGGTAACAAGGTCTAAACGCTCAGATTACCACAGTAGGGAACAAGTTAATTATTGATTTTCGTGAAGGAAGGGGGGAAGGGGATTTGCAAACATAAATTTGATTATTTTTTTCTTCTAATGTAATTGTGATTCTAATAGCACATTTTACTTGCAAGCATACACCTACAGTACAAGCATCATATAACAACTTATGCTTGTACATAACAACCATATCTGTATTATTCCAAAGAAATCTACAAAATTATAACAGAAGAATGTGTGAATCTGGAACTTCGAAGTACACAAATGACTAACAACAAGTCGAAAAGCAGGGAATCAAGTTCGACAGTGACGTAACCACTATATAATGACTATTTTCTGGCGACTGGTTCTCTCTTTATTACTAATACAGCGTACTCCGATGAGATAATTTTCAAAAGTGAGAACGCCCTATGACTCGTTATGATAGAATTTCCATATATTTTAACAAACCTGATCCAAGATATCCGCACAAAAAAGCTGATAATCAAGTGTATCACAGGAAGACTGCTATAAAACATAACTTGAACTGAAATTAATTAATTTATCTTAATTTACACACTGAGATGTTAATACATGTGCAACGAGTGAAATGTAGATACCTTTTGTTGTGTGTGTGTATGACTGTATGAAAGGCACAGGATGGTAAAAACGATACTGTCAAGTGCTGAGACTGTGCATTAGAAACATACGAAATAACCTGCAGCATAGGTTCACATTGTATTAAACTGAAAGTACAGATGTTACTAGAATCAGTGTTACACTAGTAATGTATCTAGGACAGATACTGTCAAGTGCTGAGACTGTGCATTAGAAACATACGAAATAACCTGGAGCATAGGTTCACACTGTATTAAACTGAAAGTACAGATGTTACTAGAATAAGTGTTACACTAGTAATGTATCTAGGACAGATACTGTCAAGTGCTGAGACTGTGCATTAGAAACATACGAAATAACCTGGAGCATAGGTTCACACTGTATTAAACTGAAAGTACAGATGTTACTAGAATCAGTGTTACACTAGTAATGTATCTAGGACAGATACTGTCAAGTGCTGAGACTGTGCATTAGAAACATACGAAATAAACTGGAGCATAGGTTCACACTGTATTAAACTGGAGCATAGGTTCACACTGTATTAAACTGAAAGTACAGATGTTACTAGAATCAGTGTTACACTAGTAATGTATCTAGGACAGATATGAAGAGCTTGATTTATCTGTGAAAGTTTGGAGACGACGCTTGGAATTGTTATCACAGATCTTTATCAGATGTAGTAGTTCATGTTGTGAACTTCTACGAGCAGTGTGTAAATAAACTATTACAGTAGTTTAGTGTTATACTTTAAGACAGAATAAAAAAAAACATGTGAGCCAGAAAATTATCTGGGTTATGTATTCTGTTATACTGATTAGTTAGATTTCCAGTTATCAATAGCTCTTACCATAGTAACAAGGGACTACAGAACTATACAAGTTATCAAAATCTTTTAGTGAATAGTTCATACTAAAAGAATACTACAGAGTTCTTACAGTCACGTGAAATGGATGCTTTAATAAACTAATCAGTTATGAATAATATATGCAACCTTTGCAATCATAGTAATAAAGAAAAGTAGATCTGTCCGTGTCTGAAAGGCACATACATAGGTCCGATGCTTGAGTCCAGTTCTAGTGGCCCAAGCGGATGAGAATGGTGACACAATTACCCTGGATTGAATTCCTATCAATCACATATTAACCTAAGCTGGTACTAAAGTTACAGACTGAAGCTAATATAAGGTAAAGTGTCTTGCTTAATGATACAACAGTTAGAAACGTGCAAGCCTCGAACCTGCAACCTTTCGATTATGAACCCAAAGCACTAACAACAAGGCCACGCCTCCCCAATTACAGTAATGATACGAGTCAAATCACTTGTCTCTCAAGAGAAAAAGAATGAAATGTTGCTGTTTTGTTCTAGAAAATAACAAGGGTGAAACTGTGATAATTAACAAGATAAGCTTTAGGTATTTTATTGTTACATCTCTGTTCGTTTGATAATTTCCGGTATAAATTCTTTCCGAGGAACTTCAGCGATACAAGTCCTTTCTCAAATAAAACTAGTTTATTCTTTCTCGATACAACTTTGTAATACACAAAATTTCCACAGTCACTTTAACTTTACTTTTATAAACACACGCTATAATTCACAGCGATTCACACACTTTACTTACGGTGCCTACTGTTCGCTTGACTCAATTATCTATCTCTATATCTTTCTATCTATGCAATTCTATCTTTTTCGCTAGCTTTATTTGCCGGGCTTATATACTGGAAAAAAGGGCGTCTGGAACAAACTAGAGTTGCCAGGAAAATTCATGATCCTTCGAGAAACTCCAGCGCGCATGCTCCCAGCGTTGCGTGACTTCCGCTGTCTTAACATTATATTTAGCAGCGTACTCGTAAGTACAACGAAAACTTATGTAAAAATCACACCAATACGCTGGCCAAAGTAATCAGAAATTAAACATAGAGATTTTAGCCTTTCTGTTCGTACACAAACATACACCTCAGAATCTATAATAATAAAAATACTCAGTTTTTGTCTGTCCTGAAAATGCGCGCGCGCGCACTTCATTTCAACGGATGTAAACAAAAGGCGGATGTAAAGGAGGAAGAGGTCGAGAGCGTACCTGACCCTCCCAGGTCATCAACGACCTAAAACACGGTGCTAATATCAGCGGATGTAAATATACTGTAGTAGATATTTTTTACAACAATATATTAAAAGCTTAAAGTTTTTTAAAAAAAGGTCTAACGTTAGGTCGCAAAATCATATTATAAGTTTATTTATTGATAGTATTAAGCACGGTAGAGTTTAGCTTTAATTAATTAAACCAAAGCAAAAAAACGTACACAAGTTACAATGTTAATTTCTCTCTATCGAATACATAATAAAGGCTTAACTAATGTTAGGCCTAAGACAAATGGACTAGCAGTTTTCGTTGTCTGCTAGTAAGAAATACTACAGACCTTACACTTCAGATTAAACAGACTACTAATGAGAACAAACTTAACCGAGTCACGATTAATATTGAGATAGCAGCAACATACTTTCCATATAATTCACACAAAAAAAAGACTTCAAAACTAAGTGTTCAACAGCATTACTCACAAGAGTGGCAAATTATATTGTCAAATTCACCGTTACATAGTACACCTACCTTGACAGAACTAGTCCTACCAACATGATTTCTCATCAGAATAATTCATTTTATTTTTATTTTTTGCAGCTTACCTCGTGTAATACACCATGTCGGTTTGAAATACTAGCATTAGATACAATTAATATATACAGGAGAAATGCTACTAAAACAGGTTATTATGTAATAACTATACACCCGCAGAAATAAGAAAATAATAGTGTCTAGCTCAACAGCCATCGCACAAACAGAAAAAACAAATTCCAGAATTTCCTTTAAATCAATTTTAACATTCATTGTTAAACGAAAAACAACAATTAGTAGAAAAAAAATACTTTTGGTATATTACTGTCAAAAAACGCAAGTCAAACAGAAACATCACGAAATGCAACTCCTTACTATTAAACCTAAAATCCGCTGTGATCTCGTGTGTTAGTTTACCAATTCTGTATAAATCTCAAATGCTGTTTTATAATCAATCTTTCAACACCTACTACAATCAGTGAAAGAAATTAGAAACTACAATACATTATTTTTCGTTTTAGAAAATATATATATATATATATATACACATACGGTATTCGAAAACTTTATGTGAAATCTTAATCCTAGCAACAAGACTATTACAAACACTATCACCTTGAACTCAAATACTATCAGGACTATTATTATTAGTGTTAAGTATGTTAAAATATTTATATGGTTATAATATTCCGTAAATACTACATAGTTCTCCACATAGATTTCTGTTTTATATAGTTCAAAATGAAGGACTTATTTTAGCTTTGATAGCGGGATAACTTAACTCTAACCGTGATCTCATAGGAACTTGTTTAAAAAAAAAGTCACGTCTTGAAAGTTAGAAGAAAAACCTAAAACATATCGTAAATCTATAAGAAGGTAGATATGTAAAAGATTTATGGGTTGAATCATACTGCTGAGTAATGTGATGCTGTGTATGTGAGAACGGGTTTGAAACGTAAACACACTTGGCATGCAATGAAACCCTCTACACGCTATACGCTTTTGTATGATATACATATTGACAGAATTTCAAACTTTTATCTCAAACTGCGAGACTAACGTTATAGTATAATAAATTCAAAAGTAGCGAATTAAGGTTTCCTCATAAAAATGTTGCCATAAATACAACATAAGACTAGAAATAAGAACAAAACTAAATTCATATTCTTGATCGTCCGGAATGCTAACTAGGATGTCTTGTGGGACATATTTCTTTATTTTATGTAAAGAAAAACTCCTAAAAGGAAATTTTATTTATTTCTTTAGTTTCCTTTTACTGGAGTTGTCGTTAAATAATCAAAGAAAAACTAAATTCAACAACATGCTTACCGAGTTGAGAAATTATAGCAGTTTGAGAACACTCTCACTTGATGGACCTGCTTATGATGTTAAAACTAAAGATGCTACTAGTTTACATACGCTCACATTGATTTGAGATTGTTATCCTATTTTTTTATTCTAGTAGAGAGAAATCTAGAGGTATATTAAAAGTAGACGATCGTGTATGTAGTAGCTGTAACTTTATAAACAAAATCAAAAAGCTTAACTTTGTAATATTGCAGGCATACTAAGTACTTTTACCTAATTTATTTACTAAAGTAAATAAACATTCACATAAATTTCTCTTGCATACAAGCATATATAATCTTAACATAGAACGTCAGTTAAGTAATAGCGAAATTCCTTTCGCTCTAGTTACTCAGGTTCTGGGTCATTCGCCTACGGCATTATGTGTGCCTTCTCGTGGAAAGGTTATTGTAAAGTAGAACTATATGAAAGTAGGTAGCGATCTTTTTCACTGGTGAGTCAGGTGGTATCTTGAGTTTACAACTCCCTTATTTTTCGAAGAGAATGACTAAAGTGAAGTTTGTTGTTAAGCACAAATCTACACGCTGGATTGTCCGTGGTCTACCACCGCGGATGCCAAAACCCAATTTTTAGCGTTATACGCAGTTTTGCCGCTCAGGGGCATAAAGTGACGTAACACAAGCGTTCTGGGAAAGAATAGTGTTAAAACAGCGGTAGTCACGTGACTATGGTAACACGTCATGATATTCTAGAAGATTCACGAAGAAACGAGATGTACACTTCTTGTATATAAGACCGCCAAGAACTGATGGCATCAATGCGTAATTGACAGTTGAGTCGAGCAAGTGAGACGTTCGTTGCGAATTATAGCGCTTGTTATGGCGCGACTGTGGAAATTAAGTGTAGTGCAAAGTTGTATTTAGAAAGAATAAACCAGTTTTATTTAAGAAAGGACTTGTATCGCTAAAGTTGCTCCAGAAAGAAATTATACGGAAAATTAACTAACGACCAGAGACGTAACAATAGTATTTTGCCACTGAGGGGCCTAAAGTGACGTAACGCAAGCGTTCTGGGAAAGAATAGCACTATTGTTTCGTTTATATAATGCTGTGTTAATCAGTCTTGAACAGTTCTTCGAATATTCCACCAACTTCAGAAAAATCTTGTCGAGAGTTTTCAGTATCGAACATTCCTGTATGATGAGTAGTGCGTTATTTCAAGGCTATATTGGGATATGTAATCTATGAAACGGACATGAATTTTGAAATATGCTCTTGATATTTACTTGTTCTGAAAAACTAAATTTATTGGCAATACTGCAAATCAAACCGATTAAAATTGTAATTAAATTGAATTTAAAGTCAACTGGTACAAAGGTGTAAATATCAGTTTTAATTGTTAAAAAATTGGGTTACAGAAAACTTAAATACATACAAATTGCGTGGATTATTATGAAACAGCATGTTTGTTATGTACGAGTAAAGGGCATATTTTGATTCTTGTTCATATTTCACTGTAAATTGACGTGCGGGTTACCGCTATTTAAGTATACGAATACGTTATTAACTTGTCTTGTGAGTGGGAAATGACACAGAGAAATAATTTAATCGTTTATTATTGAATTTATATATGACCAGAATAATTGTATCTTCAAAGGTTAGGTGATTACTGGAATCTTAATTATAATTCATGATTTCACACACATGTTTCTCAAATAGCTACCTGATAGCAACATAACGAAACGGTATTTTTTCAGGCATAATTTTGCTATCAACAAAGTATTTTTTTAAAACCCAGTTCCATTGTCACCACTTCATTCGCTGTGTTTACACGTGTCTCCTTCTTCGATAATTTACCAGAGCATTCTCAGAAGCAGTTTCCGATTCACAACAAAGGTTACATAGCTGTGCATATAAGACATTGTCTAGCAGATCCATGGAGGGGAATTTTTTTTACCTTATATATGTATATATATATATATATATAGGTGAAAGCATTAAGAAAGTTACGAGATGTATCTTTTATAATTAATTTGTGGAGACCCAACGATTTACACAACACAGACCAAAAATTCGACGTTTAACAATAAAAACTGATGTATATCACGTAACAGCTATCCAAGTACTGGTAGCCATTCGAATAAACTAGTCTTAACGGGCAATATTGATCAAGAGTACGAACACAATACGATCGTTACAGAACGGACAAGTCCTAAACAAAATAAAAAGAAGACCAAAACTATACAGTAAAGATCAAGTTCAACATGTTTTAGGAGCCTGATCCAATACAACTGAAATACTGGGTTGTTGATTCAACCAAATCACAATAATACAACTGTAAGCATGCAAACTGTAGTGTAACATTAAGTAGGTTTTTCAGTTCTTTGTTGTTTTTTTATGTCGAAACTCGGTTTTCTGCTACTATTTTTGACACTCAGTTTTGTTTGATTTTTGGATTTGAATTATATGAATGTTGTTATGGCGCAACACATCAACGCCAATCCACAAAATTTCACCTATTTCATCACGATGTATAGCTGTGTTGCACGTATACTTTTATCAACTTCACTAACAAGGCATTCGTGTTTACTAGGAATAGTGATAGTTAACTGGCGCGACCTGCGTCCAAAGGATGCCGCCTTACGTTGATTGGCTGTCTTAGGCGATAGGGTGAACTTGATTTGACTTGGAGGTCACGTGATGTCATAGTTACATTATGTGGCACCAAAAGGCGTGCTCCCAGGGGGTCGTTGCTATGGGCGGGAAATGGAGACAAATAGTTATTGACATCAGAGTTCTAATTTGTGCCTCCAGACGGCGTCTTACTAAGGTCGAAAATGGGGGAACCATAGTGTAGGACAATGATATCATCTATGATGAACGTGCAGATGATTCTCAAGCGAACAAGAGGGTGTTGCAAGTCAGGTATAAACGTGTATCAACATGTGATTGCATCATCAATTTTATAGTTTTCACTTCAATAATAAACAAAACCATAAAATTAAAATTTAACATAATTTGTATAACGTACTTTTTATTGACTAGTCCAGGAAAAACTGTTTGGTATTGTTTTATATGTAAAACATTCAAACTACATATATATGACGTATGTTTCGCCAAATATAATGTACAGTTTGACGTTACAGATTGCATATATTCTTATACTATCACTAAGTATGTTGTAATGTAGTCCTGTTTCACATTCCTATGTCTCACTTTACTCACAAGTTATTAAACTATATGAACATTTTCGGTCCATCTATTCCTGGTATTTTCTAAAACGTAAAACTTACTGTAGAACAAAGTTCCAATTTTTCCAGATTTTCTAGGTTAATAAACTAGAATATCAATATTTACATGTACAAGTCTAAAACACATTATCTCTTTAATTAAACGTATATTAGGATAATCGACTGTTTTCCACAGGTGGCACTATGACACATTTCACAGTTCAGCAATATATTAGAATAATCGACTGTTTTCCACAGGTGGCACTATGACACATTTCACAGTTCAGCAATATACTAGGATAATCGACTGTTTTCCACAGGTGGCACTATGACACTGAGCGTTTAGACCTTGTTACCTTACTTTGGTAATCTGAGCGTTTAGACCTTGTTACCTACTGTGGTAATCTGAGCGTTTAGATCTTGTTATGTACGGTGTTAATCTGAGCGTTTAGATGAATGGGTTGTTAATAGCACTTCATTGTGTCAGACAGACAGTGAAAACTCGTTTGTTGTCTAGCCAAACATTCCTTCGTAAAGCGAGAGTTTATAAGGCGAGCTAAGGTTAAAAGCTATTAAAACTTGTACAAAACTGGTTTCATTAAGTTTAAGTGTTTAATTATCACTACGGTCGAAACTTACGGACAAGTTGAAAGAATAGAAGATTCTGAGGATTGTTTTCATTCGATTAACAGAATTAGTTTCTTATTCCCTTCCGCTATCTAACGTCAACAACATTATAGCTTTATGTTAGTGTACCTTTAAGAATCCCTGTTTCATACCAACTTTCAGGTTAAAAGGTTTACATTGCAAGTTGTACGAGTCTATGCCTCGTGTATTTATTGTAGATGGTGTATAT
>NW_013665757.1:756747-767996 GCF_000517525.1 Limulus polyphemus
GTGCCACCTGTGGAAAACAGTCGATTATCCTAATATACTGCTGAACTGTGAAATGTGTCATAGTGCCACCTGTGGAAAACAGTCGATTATCCTAATATACTGCTGAACTGTGAAATGTGTCATAGTGCCACCTGTGGAAAACAGTCGATTATACTAATATACTGCTGAACTGTGAAATGTGTCATAGTGCCACCTGTGGAGAACAGTCGATTATACTAATATACTGCTGAACTGTGAAATGTGTCATAGTGCCACCTGTGGAAAACAGTCGATTATACTAATATACTGCTGAACTGTGAAATGTGTCATAGTGCCACCTGTGGAAAACAGTCGATTATCCTAATATACGTTTAATTGAAGAGATAATGTGTTTTAGACTTGTACTTGTAAATGATATACAGTAAACAGAATTGTTATTTTCAATTGTGTGGTATGTTAAAAGTTATAATTACCACATGTTTTATCAGTTCTAGTGAGTTGAATTGTCTCAAATTATTGGTAAATATTGATATTCTAGTTTATTAACTTAGAAAATCTAAAAAAAAAGCTTACTTTAATGAACTTTTGTTCTACAGTAAGTTTTACGTTTTAGAAAAATACAAGCGTTACTGTGAGTAGAACGTATCAAGTTTATTAATTAGATGGTAAAATTGGACATACGAATATAAAACAGAACCATATTACTACATACGTAGAGTGATAATATAAGAACATATGTAATCAGTAAATTCAAGCTGTACTACAATATAATTAGCGAAATATACGTTATTTACGTAGAGTTTGAATGTTTTGCTTATAAAGGTAACCATCAGTATTTCTCATCATGGATTACCTCATCATCCTACACTTTGAACCCCCCCCTCACTATTCGCCCCTAGTAATTCGCCATCTGTTGGCACAACTTGTAACTATGGCATGATGAACTATCGGCTCCATTTTCCTACCTTAAGCAACGCGTTACTAGTGAAACGCTCTCTGGCGCCACTTCATGGAACTAGGACGTCATGTGACCTCCAGGTTTTAACCTCCTTTTGATATTCCCGCCGACCCCCCGCTGAGGTGGCATCCTTTTGAGACCCAAGTAAGTTGATAACTAACTATCAAATGCTCTTGAAATCACCAGATGTCCTTATATCGTTGCATGGTAACTGTGAAACCAAACTTTTCAGTTGCTATTTTTAAATAAATATATATTTGTACTAATATAAGATCTTTCCGCGTATAAAGGAGTACATTTAAGTATCTTTTTGACTGTAGCAAACTCGAGGGCGTCTAACACCGAAATTCGGGGTTCGATCCCTACGACGAAAAGCTCAGATATTCCAGTGTATAGCTTTGCGTTTAAACACATCAACAATCGTCATTATCCAATATAATGATAATAATATACTTTCATCATTAATTATTTTGTTAATAAGACATAATATTATTTAGTAGCCTTCTAAGTAAAAAAATTAATTGTCCCCAGGTACTGAAACAACAGAGTTTTCTTTTTATTGTAATTATCTGAAACAATGTCAGTGCAGTATGATTTAAAGTAGTACATTTTAACCTTATAATTACTAATAATGGGTCCATTAACTTTTTTTTTTTCTGAACTGTTTATGCACCAAATTGCTTGTGGATCCAAGAATTGGTGAGTTGAAGTTCATCCAGTAACATATGAGTAAAAAAAAATTATCATCATAAACATTGTCAATATTGCGATTAATCCTAGAAATTACTGTCGAGATCCCCGTGTATTTTACCGTAAATACTGTCAATACTGCAATCAATCCTAGAAATTAGTGCTGACATCCCCATGTACTTTATATAAAATATTAATGTTTTCATTAAGTAATTTTGATTGGTTCTTTTCGCCGAGTGTTATAAGAGGCAAAAACAAACTTAATCAATATTATTCTATATATCATTGCTATAGTGAACGGTATAAAAACAAACTGGTAATCTGAGAGTTAAAAGCTTCTAGATCTTAAACGTCTCTTAGTTGGGGAGGTCAATTAGAAGAGATCTAGACTAAAAATTGTTAAATTGTGCAATTTTGCGCTAAAATAAACAAACAAAGTAAAACACGCTTTTTCATATCCCTTGTTTGCCGTTTATTTCACTGAATGGAATGGTCTGAAAATGTGTTGACTTCTCTCTAGCATAACACGAAGAGTTAAAACCCTGATGGTTTGAATGTTTACTTTACAAGGGCTCTTCATGTTCTAAACGAATAGGATCCTCCTTGGTATCATTATACCAACAGCGTTAAGCCTGTCGAATGAACGACTTGTCAAGTATTGTCTTGTCATCGTAAATTCTAAGGTCTCGTTGGAAGCAATTGTCGCATTTATCGTGACAGGAGTTCATCGTTCGATGTATGCAGGATGAATTTTCCTCATTCGAGCAACCACCTAGTAAAGCAATTTAATTAGTGCATTAAACCTTGGACAATCACCTGCTTAAACAATTTACTTATTCTATTAAACAGGCACATAAAGAGTTTTATTGAAAAGGGGTATTATTGACTCTTTCTGAATACAAATTGAAATGAACCAGGATATATATCTTGCGTTAGTAGCAATAAACGTTGTTAACTAATAACGCCATGCACCTTAAAAGAAGCGTCTATACTGTGTGGAATTAACGTCTCCAGAAAGTAGCTTTGGAAGGTAAAACAATAAAGGATTAGGAAAGTATGAAGAATTTGCTCTAACACTAGTCGCACAATTTGTTTGTGTTGAGTGTGACCTAACGGGTAGTGTACTGGGCTTTAAATCGAGAGTTTAAGATTCAAGACATGCTGCCGTGAGATACGCTCCTCAGTTTCAGAGTGAGCGCGTTATACAAATGACAGTCATTTCCATTATTCGATTCAAAGTTCTTATGGCGGCGAATGTTCTATTTGGCTACCTTCCCTCTGGTCACTAGTTCCGAATTTAGAAAGAGCTATACCATAACCCTAGGGCTCTCTCCCCTAAGCGTTCAGCTCATGCGCGGATGAAATGTTGTTCGCGTTAAAAAAATCTAATTTCTTAAAACGCCACAATGTCTGAAAAAGTTGGTTCTCGAACAAGTTTTATCTAGTATTTTTTAATGTAAGTAAAAATTTAACTAGGTTCAGTATTAGATATTTATTTAGTTTTTGTCTGATGTTTTCGAATAGATAAAGTATTTATATTGTCATTGCTCGGTATTTGTGTGAAAATATGGAGTGGGAGTATGTAAATCACATTTAAAAAAGTGGTTTTGTTACAATCTTTGGAATAAGTAATAACGACAGTCATTGTAGCTGAAGGTATTTATGCTATGTTTAAAATCAGTAAATATTTTCTACCTTTTCTAGTACACTGACTTAAATACTTCGTATGTCTTGTTTTCAGAAATACCCAGCAAAAAAGGAAAAGAAAAAAGTTTCACACCATCTTTTATGACATAAAAGTATTCTCGTAACACATTGTTTAGTATATGGTAAACTAATTCTATTCTGAAATATATTATTTTCACCACAGAGTTTTTATGACATGAAAGTATTCTCGTAACACATTGTTTAGTATATGGTAAACTAATTCTATTCTGAAATATATTATTTTCACCACAGAGTTTTTATGACATGAAAGTATTCTCGTAACACATTGTTTAGTATATGGTAAACTAATTCTATTCTGAAATATATTATTTTAACAACAGAGTTTTTATGACATGAAAGTATTCTCGTAACACATTGTTTAGTATATTGTAAACTAATTCTATTCTGAAATATATTATTTTAACAACAGAGTTTTTATGACATGAAAGTATTCTCGTAACACATTGTTTAGTATATGGTAAACTAATTCTATTCTGAAATATATTATTTTAACAACAGAGTTTTTATGACATGAAAGTATTCTCGTAACACATTGTTTAGTATATGGTAAACTAATTCTATTTTGAAATATATTATTTTAACAACAGAATTTTTATGACTATACGATGAAATTATATAGACCTTTTTCTAATAGTATTTTATTTTGTTGGACATCTAAAGATCTTAGTAAGTATACAGACGAAATGAACGAAAAGATTAAAACATTAAAAAAGAACACCAAATGAAACTCGTGCGTGTCGATCTTATTTTTAATCAAAAGACTGCCTCGGTATTATTGTGTGAACGATGTCTTGTGTTAATAAAAATCAGAGATTTCGGGAATGATGTCTCTTGTGTTAATCGAATCAGCAAACTTGGTAACGATGTCTTATGTTCATCAGATAGGATAGCTTAGTTATGGTGTATCGTGTTCATCAAAACAGAGAGTTCAAAATTTATACCTTTTCTGTTTTTTCATTAAAGTAAGGAGTTCAGGAACGATACTGTGTTTCTCTGTCAGAGGAGGGAGATCAAGAAAGGTGACTTATTTTCATGAGATCAAAGAAATCGGGAATGATATCTTGTAGTTATCAGATTAGAAAGCTCAGGAATGATGTCTTCTCTGTTTTCCATTGGACCAAAGTCTCCGGGAAGGATATCAGGGAGCTTAAGAACGGTTTCTTGTGTTCATCAGATCAAGGAGCTCGGGGATAATGTTTCGTGTGTTTTTTCATTAGACCAAGGAGCTCAGGAGCGAGGTTTTGTGTGTATTTCGTCATTAGATCAGATAAATTAGGGACAGTGTTTTGTGTGTATCTTTATCACACAAGGAAGATCCAAACGGGACGGTCAAATGATTTTCTTTCTTCAACTTATTTTTTTTTTTTTTCAAAATAAATATGAGATATTTTTAATAGATTAAAACTTATTTCTCATGGCTGATTAAGCTGGAAAAAACTAGTTAGTAACCTTTATTTACTAAATGAAGCTCAACGAAATACCTTTTTTTTTTCTTCTCTTTTTGTAATGTAGTAAGCATTTTGGCAAAACCACGGGAACTCGCATCTATATTTTCTTTTATTAACCAATGACCAAACATTATAACCACCAAGAAAGAAAAGCAACACAAAGAGGAAGGAATAATGATATTAAAAATATAAAAATTTCCCGTGTTGTATCAACAGAGATATTTCAAGAAATTGTACAAAGCAAGAAATACCACATTAAGAGCTTATTCCTGGGAGACCAATATTTTCTCTTGGACTAAAGAGTATCAGCAAAAAATAAAAAAAACGTATCTGTAAGGAAACTGAGATCAACTCCTTTCTTGTTGTAGGCGGTAGCTGAAAAGGAAAGACGCTTTTTGACAATAGGAAAAACCAGATTTTTTTCTTTATGTAAATAGCAGACGCATATTTCGGAAGATTAAATTTCTTTGTTGTTAATCACGTAGTAGTACAATGGTCTATCTGTGTTGCGCCCACCTCAGGGATTGAGTCCCAAATTTTAGCACTACAAGCCCACAACTTTACCGCTGAGTGACAGAAAGGCTCAAAAGTATAAAAGCGATTGTTAATTTTGTTTTTATTTGCTAAAAAAAAGATATAAAGAAAGTTTATAAATCCACTAGGTAGGAGCGGTCTGATATCATTTAGAATAACAAGCACACCCAGTAATCGTACCTTTAAGTGTATGTAAGTAAAATATTTTTTTATTAATGTGAGAAGTAATTTCAAAAATGTGAGGACTTAAAGTTAATTAAAAGGAACAATATATCATTAATTTTATATGTGAATTTTATAAAGGAGTGGCTAAGGTATACGACGCGTATCATATACACTTCCCAGACGCCCGAGTGAACAATAAAATACAGACTTAATTATAAACACGACGTTCGAAGAGATATACCAGTTTCCAGTCCTAAGTGTGGTACAGAATTAAGGAATCTCCTCCCAAATCTCAATATATATCTCTTTTTGTGTTTGGTAATGAACAGATCATCCAACATCATTTTAAGTAACTGGAATATATCTAAATGCAATGTTGGTTATAAATCAAATCTAGTATTTTTTTTATATTATATTGTTAGCTTACAATATCATAGTATTACACTCAGTACTTTAGAAAAACGGAAAGATTACAAACCTCTTCGACAAATAAAACCCTCTATATAGCTGTAGTGTAACTAAGGAAAGGAAAACTAAGCGGTAATCTATGTCAATTTTTTCGACCCCACTTTTCTTTCCCTAACCTTTCCTTTCTCTTCACTCCTAAATACTGTACCTCACGTAATTGCTTCTCTTAAGTCCATTTCCCCCTCTTAGAGCATTACAGCCCACTGTTATTTCAGATCTTCATGATTATATTGAAGTGTGTGTAAACGAGAGTAAGAATATATTTTTACTTCATATACATTTTAAACTAACATTGCATTTTAACCTGCAGCAGCTTTTAAATACGAGTAAAGGAAGGAACGGGATATGTATAAGAAAACGCTGGAAAAATCAGGTTATTCTATTTTTTTTCTCATGTTTATCAATTTCTTCAACATATTTCATGGCTTCAGATATAGTTTTACTGAGAATCTATAACAAAAACATACAAACACCGTTTTTCAACTAAACATAAATAATCTAAATTGAACACACATATATTTTCCAAATGTACAAACATAGAATACAAATACACTCCAGGTATAAATTAACGCCCCCCAGTAGCACAGCGGTATGTCTGCGGACTTACAGCGCTGGAATCCGGGTTTCGATACCCGTGGTGGGCAGAGCACAGATAGCCCATTGTGTAGCTTTGTGGTTAACTTAAAAAACAACAAACAAAACAAACAATGTATAAATTAAGTACATCAATATACTCTCCTTTTTAAATTAAAATAATATTCTAATAATAGTTCTTTATTATCATAGACATAATAAGAGAAAGGGCAATAAAGGAGAGAAAAAGTAGAATAGTATGATAATCCAGTGTTTTCTTATTCGTATCAACTGCTGAATCTTATTGATGTTTTGGTTATATATATATATAGCTAAGAAACCTATTCAGATTTTTCTTTGAGTCAATAATGTAGTATTCAGTTTTATTTTCAAATAAATTGGCGATTAAAATGTCGATTTAAAGTTATTGGATTGGTAAAAATAACATATTTTATAAAATACGAAGGATTACAGTAAAATATAGATAAATATTTCCGAACCTGATTAGAAGTACTTTGTAAAAACTTTTAAATCATAGTTTGAAGTAAAAGTTGTTTTATAGTACTTTCCTGATAATCTACAGCAATAAGCAAACTATCTGATACAAAAATCTTCTACTTGCCATGCACGAGTTTTGTTACAGCTATCGAACAAACTTCTTTCTTTGAAGTGAATACTTAAGGTGAAATCACTAGCATTTTTATACATAAAAAAACGTACAGATCCGTAACAAAGAGGGGGAGAGAAAGGATCTAGGGTTTCATTTCCGAAGGGAAAAAGAAGATCGAAGAACTCGATCATGGAGAAGGAAGAATACGATTCTGGGAAGAGGTTTAGATAAACAGATATTTGGAGTGAAGGAGGCAATGAAAAGTTAAGATTCTGTAAAGAGGATAAGTTAACTAGGGTTTGTATCCTCTTGGAGAGAAGGAGACAGGCTTGATATTAGACAGAAAATGGGGAAATTCTATCAAAGCGCTTTGTCTAACTTCACGTCCGAGAGGCAGTGGTTTGTGAAACAGTTTCATTGTAATTCAAAAAGTATTACTTGTGCTTGGTGTATCTGGTGCTTCTTTCAGTGAATCTTGCATATTTTATTAGCAAACTTTATGGCCCATAATGAAAAATATAAAATATTGTTTAATTACTATTTCAAAGTCCGGATACATTATGAATTTCCATTAGCAACTGACAGTATGAGAACTCTTCAGTTTAAGATATGATATGCAAATTAAAGTATTTATTCAACTTTAGTTGAAACCAGAATCAGTTTCAAGTAAAATATTCCATGATCAGTAATTATTCAGCTTTATATAATTGACACTTGAAATCGTCGGTACTTGAGGAAACTCCATAATTACAGAAATGAGGAAAAACAAAAACAAAGACGATTGTACGTTTCACAGAAATTTCATTAATTCACGACCATGGTTTCGCCAGTACTTGATGATTCCTTGGTCATGAATAAGTGGAGTTTTTGTGAAGCGTAAAATTGTCTTTGTTTTTTTCTTCAGTTCTGTATTCAGCTTTAGTTGGAGTCCGACAGTATCAGAACCATTCACTTCAAAATAGACTCAAATAGTATTTCTTCAGCTTCACTTGGAATATTAAACCACGAAGCCTTAAATCTGTCGGCGCATTTTTGCAGATTAATTTAGCATTAGACAATAGGAAAACTTTTAATGTTAGAATAAAATCTGATAATATTTCTTCAGCTTCACTTAGAATATTACATTATGAAACCTTTAATCTATCAGTGGTTTTCTTCAGGTTGATTTAGCATCAAACAATAGGAAAAACCTATCGGATTGAAACCGAATCTGATGATGAAAATATTTCTTCAGTTTTAGCTAGAATTAGTGTGATAGTCTCCCAGTAATTGTTTTCAAATTCACTTAACAAAAGAACCCTCAAGAACAGATAAGTAACATTCCGATTTAAACAGACTCTGACAGTTTGAATGTTTTTATTTTCCACTAGCAATAGCGTCTAAGAATACGCACATTTCTTCACTTTAAATTTAAATCTGACAGTACGATAACTCATTTCTTCACTTTAAATTTAAATCTGACAGTACGACAACTTTTCATTTTATAATATATCTGTCAATATGCGAATTTATTTCATTTAATTTTGAATCTGGCAGTATAAAGAATTTACTCTTTAAATAGCATTTGACAATATGCACATTTCTTGCATTTTAGTTTGAACTTAACAATATTGGTTCATCGCGTACCTAACGTCGTACCCGTTTTAAAAACAACTCTTAATTGCTGTAAAAGTTGTAAATTGTAATGAAATATTGGTTCATTTAGTTACCTGTTTCGTCACGTGTTTGCTTAAGAAGAAATAATAATCCTTTTATTATTGTTTAAAGATACGAGTGACAACAATGTCAAATGCGCATCGAATTCAAATAATTGATCTGATCGTCAAGTTATAAACGAGAGTTAAAATCAGCTTTAAACCAAACTAAGTAATTGCACACTTACTTGATAAAGCACTGACACTGATCATAAGCATTAGTAGCCATATTTTTGATCCCATGTTTAGTTGCTTTCCCCAAGATTTGAACAAAGAAGCACTCGACCAGGTGGCTGAAGCTTCAGAGAGCTGGAAAAATTGCACGTGATGAAGTTCTTGCTGCTCCTGCAGGAGGTGTAAGAGTAATGAATCCAGAAACCTTGCTGACTCGAGCCGTTCTATGTGGAATGATGGACAGCGCATGCGCAGTACTCATACCCAAAGCATACTCTAATGTTAAATGTATAGCATTTATCATACTTGGTGGACGACACAGAAGGTATGATGTTTTAGGTTGCTGACTGTACTTTGAGATCTAGATCATACCGCTCAGGAATATTAATTTTTATCCACAACTATGCAGAGCTGTACATGCTTATACACTTTAAGAAAATGTCACATTTTGCATTGTCTCAGTAAAGAAAATTGTTTTATTTTAGTATTTCAGAAACACTTGCACTGTATGTTGATCATGACATATGGCAGAATAGTTTTACGTGTTATTGTCAACCAAGCATTTTTTTGAATATTTGTTATTGAATGAAAAAAATAAAAATAAATCAGGTTTTAAAATTTATACAATACAATATGTAAAATAATGTACCAATAGTTAAATAATATGGAAATAACTTATATTTCTATAATATTAGGAGAACGTGTATTTGAATTAATGTTTGAATTTAAATAAAAATTATGGAATAGAAAAGAAGAAAAATAAAAATATTTTACAATAATAAAATATTTTATATTTAAATATATTTTAATCCATTTAATTTATATAAGATTATATTATATTTTATTTTGTGTATTTAAAAATGTACTTAACTCTTATTTATTTCTAGTTAGAAAACGTATTTAAAAGGTTTTTTTTTTAGGTCCTGAGGGATGACCTTTGAAGTAAGAGCTGGTTTTATCCCAAAACTTTGTGGTATCCAGTCAATGTATTTTTTTATTCAGTTTCTAGTGAAACGAATTGTTTGGTGTTCTTTCAAAGTGTCTTTTTTTAAATGACGACATTTTCATGCTAAGGTTTGTCCTTTGTTTGTAAAAAAAAAAATCGCGATTTCTTGTTTGGTGGTGTAGTTGTCGTCGAAATATTTATCGTTGTGTTGAGAATAATATAGATAATATATGAACAGAAATTTGCTATCAAGACTACGTTAGTATCAAGGAAATATAACTTGTTTCAAGGAGTCAATCTTATGGAATTTTAACCAATCACAACATTGTTTCGTATGTGCACTTTGGGCTCACTTTATCTTTTGTTGCTAACACACAAACATAATTATGTTTTTGAATGAATCAAAGATTAAATATTTCGTTAGCTCACCTCATTATTCGGTATTAGGTGGACATATAATGATTTTTGTTGTTTTTACTTGCCTCGTTTTAATCTTTTACGCCCATTATATTCTACTCCCCCCCCCCCGACACAGAAATACTCCTGACTGCATTTGTTACATAGTTCTCTAGCTCCTTTTATATTTAAAGTTTTTAAAAGCTTAATTTAAAATGTACAGTAAAACAGCGACGGGATTTTTTTTATAAACTGGGATAATCCCTTATTTTAAAATTTGGTTTATGCGTTCAGCGTTCACCACCCTGCTGTTCAGTATGGTCGAACTTTTACGTATTCTTGGCATGTTCGCGTGCTAGCCGCAGTGTCACACAAAACTGAAGTAGTACACGAAGATTCATAATAAACATTCCCTGACTTGAACTTCTTATATATTTATTGTTTACAAGATTGTCGGTTAAAATATTTGAACCTTCTGAGAAACGCACTACATACGTTAGGCTTCATCCAAACTTCAGTTGGTATTTCGATCAATAGCTAAGTAGATGTCGTGCAGTGAAACGAGAAAATAAAAACTATACAACAATATATTTTATAAGTGTAGCATTCAGACAAGATGTTCCATCTCTAGACATATTCACGCATTTTAAAGCTAAGTACTTCAGAATTGTTTGAAACAATATTCACTCACGTGTACTAAGAAGTCTCTAAAAAAACGCAGATTATTGAAGTATTTGGCTCCTTTACTTCGAATTCTTCAATCTGAATTTAAATACGGCATACGAACGTCAGTTTTCTTGTTATAAAACTCTAGTAACCCCCCCCCCCAAAAAACCTCAAATTTATCATCTAGAATCGAAGCAACAATAATATATTTAAAGACTTG
>NW_013665757.1:768996-793211 GCF_000517525.1 Limulus polyphemus
GCACAGATAGCCCATTGTGTAGCTTTGTGCTCAATTCAAAAAAAAAAAAAGTCTACAGGTGTCACACATGTGATTATAACGCCATCTTGTAGGTTATTCAATTTAAACATTATCTGCTTATAAGATTGTAAAAGTAAAGTTATTTTACTTATTGGTTATTTGTAACTTTACTAATGCTTACCATGCAGTGTCACGTTCTAGATAACACATACATGCGAAAATCTTTCCAAACTTCACATTTGATTTAATATATTGTTTGATAAACGTATTTACACATATCAGTATTTATGCATAATTAGTGTTTAAGAATTCAGTGAATAATATCAAATATCTTTTCAACTTTGTGATTTGTCAGAAACATGACAGAAACATAGCGTTTCCTATTTAAAAGCTAAAACTATTCGTTAATAATGTATACTAAGCACAGAGAAAACTTTATGTGTGAATAATCCGTGACTATATAATTAGTAAACGTAGTTTTTGCTATAGTTAAGTTAGTCCAAGATATATTTTCGCCATAGTTCAATTAGTGCACCATGTATGTTTGTCTTAGTAAATTTAATGCCTAAAGTAGCGTTCGCTAGAGCTAAATTAGTGCAAGCGATATGTCTTCATAGCTAAATTATTGCATAAGATATTGTTGGTTATAACTAAATTAGTGCATGAGATAGCTTCACGCCTTGTTAACTTAGTGAAAAAGATAATTTAGCATAGCTAAATTAGTGCAAGAGATAATATTCCTCACAATTAAATTAGCCCATTACTCATACTTAAATTACTGCAAGAGATAATATTGTCATAACCAGATTGGAGCATGAGGATTGTTTTCTTATCTAAATCCATGAGTTAATATTTGTCGTACTTAAATTAGTATATGAAATAATACTTGTTATTCTTAAATTAGTGCATGAGACAATATTCCTCATAATTAAATTAGCACATTACTCATACTTAAATTGCTGCATGAGATAATATTCCTCACACTTAAATTAGAATATTAGTCATACTTAAATTGCTACATGAGATAATACTGAGATGAGATTATCGTTTTAAGGCTTTTCGCGCTTTCTGTAGTTTCTTCAAACATATTTGCTGATATGAATAGTATGTGCAGTGGTTAAAGTGAGGCTAAGAAAAATCGCCAAGTGAATCGCTAGGTATACAGAACAGGGGCTAAAAGTGGCAGTAACAATATTAAAAGATAATTTAAAGAGGAACTACAATGAGGAGAATACAATTACACGAGAAAACTGGTCTTTACCAGGCAACTTTGAAATTGCGGCTATCTACAGTGAGGTGGATCTGGGAGTGATGGACGTGTCGAACCTTTAACCATACCACGCAAAGTCGTCCAAACATAGCTGTTGTCAAAACTGATGGTTACTTGTATTCTGTAATATACAATATATACTTAATATAACGCTGCACTGGATAGTTGGTTTTTAAAGTTTTCTAAGAGAAATTACCTTGTGGGCTAGACTCTTCCCCCCCTCTCCCCCACCTCTGCTCCAGATCTACACTTTAACCACTGAGTATATTTATGTAACATTCAATAGATGTATCACCGAATATACTCGCCTTTTTAGGCCAGGGGGATTTTATAATGTGATGGTCAATTCCACTTTTCATTGCTAAAGAGTAGTGAGTGGTGTTGACTAGCTGTCTTCCCTCTGATCTATCACTTCTAAACTAGGGAAGGAAAGCACAGATAGCCTTCGAGTAAATATACGCGAAATTCAACAAAACAAACAAACTTAGTGGAAAAGATTTTATATATCGACTTTGAACTAGTTAATATTTTAAAAGGCACGGTAATGGTTTTAAAATAATAATTTGTAGTATTTTCATACCCTAGTACTTTCCTTGCAAAAAACAACGATCAGTAAACCACACGACAATTTGTCTGAATCTGAGTAAATACCATAAGTGACATAATTCTGTTGTACTAATAACGTTTTTAAAAATGAAAAATTGTCAGAGTTTGTAAAAGACAGCTTTATTATAGTAATTTGTTAAAAATCATAATCACATTTACCTTCCCCGAAGGATAAAATAGCTTAGAGAAATTATACTGGAAACAAGTTTACGTCCCTGGACAGCAAAACCATCTATCCGTTTGTTCCCTAACCCTAATTCCAATCGACAAAAACAAGATGGCTTAACTTCTATAAAACGTCTCTAGCGGTCACCTGGTCCACCCATCATCATCATTCCTCCTGGAAACATCCATGGGTTAGGCCTAAAAGATGTTTGCGGTAAGTCAGGTTGATTGAAGCCAAACTGAATTTGTCGTTGAGGCTGAGTGCGAAGCTGTGATTGGTAGTCACTTTGTTGTTGTGGCCGAGAGTCAAGCAGTGGCTGATAACCAGACTGTGAGCCAGGCTGTTTTTGTGACAGAGACCCAGTTTGAAGCTTGTAGCCAGACTGTTTATGTTGGTGAGAATCAGGCTGGGGTGTGTAAACATACTGTGAACCAGGTTGGTGTTGTGGATGTGAGTCAGGCTGAGGTTTGTAGCTAGGTTGGTTTTGTGGCTGTGAGCCAGGCCGGGGCTTGTAGCCAGACTGTGAACCAGGCTGTTGTTGTGGCTGTAATCCAGGCCGGGGCTTGTAGTCAAACTGTGAACCATGCTGTTGTTGTGGCTGTGATCCAGGCCGGGGCTTATATCCAGACTGTGAACCAGGTTGTTGTTGTGGCTGTGACTGTGGATGTGATCCAGGCCGGGGCTTGTAGCCAGACTGTGAACCAAGCTGTTTTTGAGGGTGTGATCCAGGCCGAGGTTTGTATCCAGACTGTGAACCAAACTGTTGTTGTGGCTGTGGTCCAGACTGGGGCTTGTAGTCAAACTGTGAACCAGGTTGTTGTTGTGGCTGTGACTGTGGATGTGATCCAGGCTGGGGCTTGTAGCCAGACTGTGAACCAAGCTGTTTTTGTGGCTGTGATCCAGGCCGAGGTTTGTATCCAGACTGTGAACCAAGCTGTTGTTGTGGCCGTGATCCAGGCCGAGGCTTGTATCCAGACTGTGAACCAGGCTGTTGTTGTGGCTTTGATCCAGGTCGGGGTTGTATCCAGACTGTGAACAACTGTTGTTGTGACTGTGATTCTGGCCGAGGCTTGTATCCAGGCTGTGAACCAGACTGTCGTTGTGGTTGTGGCTGTAAACCAGGTTGAAGTTGTTGAAGCTCCACCCGATCTTCGGTATGCAACTGCAATGAGGCATTTCCAATTTTGGAGTTTAAGTAATAATAATTGGGTGAATCCTCACACTCAACGCTGAACCAGTAATCACAAGCCAGGATTTTCTGATTAAAGACAGTGCCACTAGTACACATGAACTTGGCCATTCTGTTCTTGGGGTAACACACGTGGTAAACCTTAAATAAGAAAAAGACATTTTTTAACATTGACCCAACTACTTTTCGGTATTTAAAAACGTGTTTCATAAATTTCATAAAAGCATCTCCCATCTTAATTTTTTTTAGGAGGGGAGAAATGGGTATCATATGCATTTCTACTGTGCTGAAAAGGGCTGACGGTCACACAATAAAACTAGGACCAAAGTTAAAAACCAACAGATTTTTTGCTATCCTTTCTGGCTTTCTAACGTTGATGTTTGTTCACTTAGAGTGTATAAAATATTTAGATCTTTCTAGACATAACTAGTCTACCCACTAACCTTTGTCTCTTGAAAACACGAAATGCCTCGAGGCGGATAGAAAATAGGACGAGTTCATCGTTCTACATTTAAGTTTGCTTAGATTGTGCTTTATCTGTTCTTTATTATTTCAGTTTTCACAGTCCTTAAAACTACATTTCTTATTGAATATTCGAGATGGTTTATTAGAGATTACAAATATGAAGCCAGCCTTTAAACCAACAAAATTAGGCTTACATTCTTCTCTCCTAATTAGGAGGCTACATTATAATTTATGTATGTTTGTTCATGCGTTTCTGTGCAGTGTAAACACGAGATAGTCCATATTCATGGACGCAGTTCCGCTATTTGTTGTTAGTGCTCTTTGTCTACACTGTTTTAGGTGACACTCGTTCAGCTGTTGGAAAATAAATTAACTCATTTGAACTTTTATAAAACGGAAACAACAATTTACAAGGATGTTAAGGAAGTTTCTACTGGAAAACCGACTGAAATGAAAGCATTCATAGCATGGAACGTACACAAAGACGCTTTTGTTTTTGTTGCTGCCAGTCTAAAACAACAACAAAAAAAAGACTTCAATATTTATTATTTATGTTTTAGTACTTTCATGATTTGATATTGGGAGCCTTATGTTTTTGCTTATTTATAGCGAAGGCTAGCCTTTTTTATGAAACGACATGAACTCACCCCAGCTTATGATTTTGAAAAAATCTTTAGCAGAAAATGTTGTTCAAAGTACCTAACATTTTTATTTTTTCTGTTTATTATCTTAATTTAGGATAATTTATATATAATTTTAAAGTTTATCACAAAAAAGAAGATTGCTTATGCTGCTAAAACAGACTTCAACAAAATATACACGAACGGAAATTAATTATACATAAGTTTCCAATAATGGCTTGAGACTATGCAACTATTTTTTTATTTACTCACCTAACACTGTGTGCGTCTATATGTTTTATTTTATTTGTATGATACTGTATATATGTTTTATTTTACTCACCTGACACTGACTGACACATCTATATGTTTAGTTTCCCTCGTCCAGCACTATGAACATCTATATGTTTCATTTCACTCACCTGACATTTCACACATCTGTATTATTCATTTTACTCATCTGATACTATACACATCTATATGTTTAGTTTCATCCGTCTAACAGTGTACACATCTATATATTTAGTTTCATCCGTCTAACAGTGTACACATCTATATGTTTAGTTTCATCCGTCTAACAGTGTACACATCTATATGTTTAGTTTCATCCGTCTAACAGTGTACACATCTATATGTTTAGTTTCATCCGTCTAACAGTGTACACATCTACGTGTTAGTTTCATCCGTCTAACAGTGTACACATCTATATGTATAGTTTCATCCGTGAAATGTGTACACATCTGTATGTTTAGTTTCTCTCATCTGACATTGTCTATATCTATAAGTTTTATTTTACTCGTCTGACACCGTAGCCTCCTAGTGACACAGTAGTAAGTCTGCAAGCTTCAATTTCTGTGCTGCGCTCAACTACAAACAAACTGAAAGCGGACACATCTATGTGTTTGCCTTTACTTGTCTGACACTTTACCCATCTAACGGTCTTTACTCACATGACACTGTACACATCTAGTGGTCTTTACTCACCTGAAGTTGTACACATTTAGCGGTTATTACTCACCTGAAACTGTACACATCTAGCGGTTATTACTCACCTGAAACTGTACACATCTAGCGGTTATTACTCACCTGAAACTGTACACATCTAGCGGTTATTACTCACCTGAAACTGTACACATCTAGCGGTTATTACTCACCTGACACCGTGTCTCGACGTCTGCGTATAATCCTGTATACAACTTATCTTTACATGAAAACGACGTCTCAGGAATCTCCCTGTAGTCCGGATAGTCAACTCCGGGCTGACCACGGACTCCCATTTTATCACCGCTGCCATCTTCATCCCACCGCTTGACCTATTGTAAATACCAAAAAAAAACAAAAAAACATTAGCAGTAACAAATAAATATTGTTGCTTATCAGAACGACACAGCGAACGTAAATATTTAAGAAACTAGCATATGGTCTATTAACAGCATCTCCAAGGTTTCGGTCTTTTCTAGTTATCTGTCTATAATCTTTATCCATAATATATATTTACAGTTTATCTATTTGTTTTGTCTGGTACGATTTGATGGTTTGGGCAGTCGACACGCAATCTTCGAGCCAAGAGTTTAAATCTCATCATCTAACATTCTCTTCTCAGCCTTGGGGGGAATTATAATGTGAGGATTAATCCAACTTTTCGTTGTCCAATCGCTGGCAGTGGGTGGTGTTGACTAGCTATCACTTCTAAATTAGGAACGGCTAGCGCAGATAGCCCTTGATTTGCTTTACGGAAAGTTCAAATGAACAACTAACCTACCTATTTTTTTAAACCAAATTTAGGTACTAGCTTATTAGTTGAATCTCGTGAATCTAGTTTTTCACGGTTAAAATATATTTATTTGCCTTTATAGTAGAAAATAAAAACAAACTCGGATTTATCAGTATCTTCTTGAGGATTTACATTAGCATGGTAATGTTTATTCAAGGGAAAAAAAAAGAACATGAAACTTTATCGGAAATGGGAGAGACATTGTGTAGCTACATGTAAAATGTCAGTCTAACAAACTATTGAATGTAGGTTACAAGTCAAATCAAACGTTTCCTGATAATTAAAAACAACACACTATGAATTGATTTTAATCATCAAGAAGAAGAACAGTACGATACGTCAAACTTAAAGTGGGTAGTTTGTTTGTTTTAAAGCAAAGCCATATCGGACTCAACTCCCTGTTTCCACTACAGGGAGTTGAGTGTTGTGAGTCCGTAAACGTACCGCTGTCACCATCGGGGAACGAAAGGACGCAGAACACGAGGAGTTGAAAACATTAGCTGCCGCATACGAAAATTTTGTTTAGAAAAAAACATGACTTTGTTTTCCTTACTTTAGATATCAGTAAATTCCAATCTGTTGCTGAGTTATTGCAAAGCTACACAATAGATTATCTGCGCTTTGTCCATTGCTAGGAATCTAAGCCCAGGATTTTAGCGTTTTAAATTCGTAAAATAACCGTTGACATACGGATGAGACAAATTCCGATCTATGAATGATTATGTAAACGGGTCTGTTGCTAAAATGTACTATTCTGCAGCGTAAGAAAGCCACGTCCTCTAATGATCGTGCTATGAATACTATTAAGAAGAAGGAGTTCTGATGAATAGTTCTTCCGCATACTGCGTATAGTCCTTAAATAAGACTGCGTTGAAAAATAATGTTTGGCTGCTCACATCTTCAGGAACTCTTGTACCTGTTTGTTGGCTGTTATCTGATATGGATGGCCTACAAGAAGTATTGTTTGGCTGTTCACATCTTCAGCACCTCTTGTACCTGTTTGTTGGCTGTTCTCTGATATGGATGGCCTACAGGAAGTATTGTTTGGCTGTTCAGATCTTCAGCACCTCTTGTACCTGTTTGTTGGCTGTTATCTGATATGGTTGGCCTACAGGAAGTATTGTTTGGCTGTTCACATCTTCAGCACCTCTTGTACCTGTTTGTTGGCTGTTCTCTGATATGGTTGGCTTACAGGAAGTAATGTTTGGCTGTTATCTGATATGGTTGGCCTACAGGAAGTATTGTTTGGCTGTTCACATCTTCAGCACCTCTTGTACCTGTTTGTTGGCTGTTCTCTGATCTGGTTGGCCTGCAGGAAGTATTGTTTGGCTGTTCACATCTTTAGCAACTCTTGTACCTGCTTGTTGGCTGTTATCTGATATGGTTGGCCTACAGGAAGTAACTTTTGGCTGTTATACGATATGGTTGGCCTACAGAAATAGTGTTTGGTTGCTCACGTTCTTAGAGACCTTTCTTATCTGTTTGTTGGTTGTTATATAATATACTTTGCCTACAGTAAGTAATATCACATTTCTTTCTGAACACTTGTAGTAAGTGCCTATGCATAGTATTAGCTACTACTTTTTAATGCAAAAGTAACATTGTTGGGCAAAAACAAAAAGAAAACAGAGCAAAATTATCAAAAATATCTAACAGTTCGTAAACAGTATTAAATTGTTATAATTCATTTTAAAGCTAAGATTATGTTGAATAATATAAAACTCACAACACAAATTATAATACGAAACGATGAGCATGCAGCCTAGTAATATTAAGCAGCAATAAATTTTCATAAACAACAACTCAACAGAAAAATCCACACATTTTAAAACACGAGATAGTGAACATGCAACCTCACAATATCGAGCATCAATACATTTTCTTAAGCAAGATGTCAAAATTCTTATTTCTCTGCTGTGATAATTACATATGATTTTGATGACAAAATCTACTCTTTAAATTCCAAGAAGCTAAGTTCTGAAAATGGGGATGAAATTATAAAAATAACTCAATAAATAAGGATTTTACTCACCCTGTTCCCTTTACATACTGACAGCAAACCTGAAAATCAAAATTACATTTTCCTTAAAAAATCTGTATTACATATTTCCTAACAATGCCTGAAAAAAAGAACAACAGAATATAAGTGTTTTTACCTTTCGTACTAAAATAACGGTTTTAAATAAAGAATCTGGAGGAAGTACTATCTTATAATCACAAACAGTTGTTTTTCACATATTTAACATTATTGTAGCGGCCTTCGTGCTATTGAGTAATCTCATGTTGCTGTTCATCTATTCATAAGATATACGGTTAGGTAAATAAGAAAATGTTATATGTTCCTAGTTGTGTATATCAACCCTTTGAGTTTATTACGACAAACACCAAGGCAGTGAGTATTAATTCGATGACATATCGTCGACCTTACATTAATCGTAAATATAAAAAGAAATGAAAACGGGGCTGTAATAAAACTCATATGTATATTTCTATTCAGTTGATAAAGGAAGAAACAAGTAAGTGAAGTGACTGCTATTATTAGTTTCACGACACTACGTCATCTCTCACTAATTAACCTCATAAAGTACTTTGCTAATCATCAGGATATAACGTTGTGTACTTGATATCATTAAAAGTGAACAGCCTGGAATCCATTTCAGACTAAGCTAAATAAAGTTTAAAACAAGACTTGTATTTTTCTTAAAGATTTGTGATAGCTATTTTTCTTACAAACGACCATTATCCGGGTTTATGTGCTTTCTCTAAAGGTTATACTTAAAAAAAAAAAACAGAATTGGTAGGTAAATTTGAATAAGCTATTTGTATATAATGCAGTTAATACGATGAAATATTTATTTCTGAGACATATGCTAGTGTATTAACATATGTGGAAGCAGTAGAAAGTGAGAATTTCGACAATTTAGTATAGATAAAAAGCAATATGTATATAGACAACCAGATAAACGTTATAGAAAGATTTACGTCTGTTGAAAACATTGAAGCTGTATCCTTAATGCTAGATAGAAACAGCTCTAAAAGTTTTAGAATTGTTACTTTGAAGGGAAGTCTATTATATGTTGTATTTTGAACTTCTTCTTTAAAAGATTTACAAAAAGGAGATTGGGCATGTTTTTCTTTTTTATTGACAAAAATTTCAGCCACGTGTGAAGTTTTTCTAGCTTTGTCAATTTCACATAGAATTATTGATGGTATTTGGAATTTAATTTACCTGTCAAAATCGTATGTCTCCCGAATCATAATGGCTTGACATGAGTATTATTCCATTTATTTTGAGTGATTCTTGTAGAAACCTATAAAATTGGCGAACATTTTAAAAACGTAAGGTTTAAATTGAGTTTTCATTAAATAAGCAAGAAACAGTAACTCGGTGTTTTAAACCGTAACCCATATACTCCACAAGTTCAAAACCGTTTCGTCTGACATGTAAATGGAATCGTCAAAGTATTAAAGAGGGTGACAAAAGCTAACAAGAACATGTATAAAAGAAATGCACTTTCAGAGAGCAAGCTCTGTTCAGATAGCATATTTCTAAACAGAAAAGTAAATGAGAATGGAATAGGAAAATTCAAATTCAATATTTATTTCAGCGCGAGATTTACTGTTGCTAACTTTCGTGTTCTGGTTGAAAAAAGCATAGTTTTATTTACGATGCACCAGAGTCCTATACATGCGTGCCACCTATATAAACCACATACATTAGAGTATATATCACATATGGCATTCATTATATTTTTCCATGACGTCTTTACGGTAGTTTTTTCAAACAAAATAATCGTTAGAAATTGCTTAAAACATGTTTCACTTTCTTCATTTGTTGATATCGAAGGCCAGCACTTTAAGAAGAATTAAAAAAACAACAAAAATATACGAAAACAAAATATTTCTCACTTTTGTGTTTCTCTTACCTGTTATTACTAAGGAAAATATGATTTTTTTCATATCGAAAAAATAGTTTTTGGAATTGATATCTTTTATTCAACCGGTACTCCACTTTCAGAATGTAATGTGGTACCTAAAAATAAATAAAAAAATCAAGTCGTTGTAGGCCTATTTGTGGAAAATTCGTGGTTAGTACATTTGAAATATCACATAAAAGTTTTAGCAATTATTTGGATAATTCACCTTTACTTTTTATGGGATTTGTTTAAGTTAAAATGTTTTTAAAAGAAACGCCACCACACCGCAATATTCTAAGCGAGAGGTGATATTTAAAATGCGATGTTCACAGAAGTTACGGAATATTCCCCTTACTGTAGGACAATTTTTAATAGTTTATGAAAGAAAGAATACAACTAGTTTAACCAAAATTTGAAGACTGCAAATATGGAGATTTGTTTCATGGTATCTTTGTTAGTTGTTCGATTTTCTATTTATTTCACGTTTTAAAGGTAGCACTGTGATAAACGTGTTATGTAAATGATGTAAAGAAAAATGATATAAAAAAATACCGAAGAATTTATATTATTGAAATCGAGAGTTTAGAATTAATAAACAACAACAATGAATAATAATATTAAAAACGTTTAAAGTTACTTGTAGATTACTTCACTCCACTTGATGATGCGAGTTGCTTTGTTCGGTACAAATTTATTTGTTTAATCATTTACTTAGCATCGAGTTCATCATGACTTGTGAAACATTTTGATTAACAATAAAATCTGTAATATTTGAACGCTAATGTTAATTGCCCAGAATATAGCACTAGTGATTAACAATAAAATCTGTAATATTTGAACGCTAATGTTAATTGCCCAGAATATAGCACTAGTGATTAACAATAAAATCTGTAATATTTGAACGCTAATGTTAATTGTCCGCCCAAACATACTCGCCCTTTCAGCCATGGGGGCGTTATAATATGACGGTCAATCCCACTATTAGTTGGTAAAATAGTAGCCCAAGAGTTGGCGGTGGGTGGTGATAACTAGCTGTCTTCTCTCTAGTCTTTCACTGCTAAATTAGGGAAGGCTAGCGCAAATAGTCCTCGTGTAGCTTTGCGCGAAATTCAAAAATAACAAAAAACACACTATAAACGTAACCTGCCATTCGGTTAATAAGAGCAGTGCCCCAACTCCATATATATTTGGCTTCAATAAAGCAGGACTCAGGCTTCACTTACGAGGACAGAAAATTAAGGATCCTCAAGTTTGCCTTTGAAGTTCATGTATTGCCATTTTTTGTAGGTTTGTATCCAGACAAACTTTAAATGAAAAATTGCTTCTAGATATTACACACAATTCTATAGGACTGTTGTGAATTATCCGAAACTTTTCATACAGTAAGGCTGAGCGGGTTTCGAACCTAAATCTAGCGGATTTTTATTATACGTTATTCTTTTCAAGATTCATCTCTCTTTTAACTTTTGAGTTCCATTATATTTTCTTCTCCTCACATCAAAAACATTTGTATTCAATTTTTTCATCTTACTCTCCAAATTCTAGCATAACCTGCTTATTTTCCGTTATTGATCTGTATTTTTTATCAGTGCTATAACATACTACCCCCTTCACCAGTTATTTCTAATCCTAGTTTTCATCATCTCACGTTCCACAACCTATGTTCTAAATTGGTAATTTTGTAGTATTTCTCGTTTTCTCAAGATTTATTTAATCAATTTATCACAGCCTCAACTCTTACATTCTTTATTCTCCAAGTTTAGAATACAATTTATTTAAAATATAATTTTGAATCTTATTAACACATTCATAATGACAACGAGACTTTGTTTACTACAGTTATGCATTTTAAATGTCAACAGACAAAACACTTTCACAGCCATTAATTAGTTTACACAAACTATTATTTTGTCGATTTTTGAACATGACATTCAAGTTAATCTACCTCTCGTTATTGTGAGCGTCATAATAAAAGCACAATGTAAGCATTTAATTAGCAATTTGATTAATAGCAACATTAATTTTAACGGAAACAGCGAGGGTATCCACTGACAATAAATTATTTTAAATACTCTTAACTGGTTTAATAATGTAAATCGCATGGGGTCGTATATCATTTTAATTTTAACTTTAGTCACTAATCTTTCAAATGATATTTAATAATCAACTTACTTAATTATACGTAAATATATTGTTCACTACTGCCGAATTAGTTTCATTAAAGTATATGATGTCTTAAACGATTTTAGTGTTACTGAAATGTAATAACTACAATACAACGAGCAAATTCCTAAGTTATAACAGATATATTTAACGTCTATGTACCGTGTTTCTTATTTTGGTTTTACTTTACGTTTTTAGCTTGATTGTGTCTAGAAGTTATTCATCGTTTGACTCGCCTGCCTTTGCCTTTCATTTTGCTACGCCTATTTGTGAAATTGAATAGAAGAAAAATATAAACAAATTAATGTCATATTTGTATTTTCTAAGGTTACTCTCTTTTATCTACCTCTTTGTATTAAAAATGAACTTCTAATTAATATAACATGAATGATATAACAAAGTAATCTAAAAGTCTGAAATTTATCTTTTTTATTAAAGTTAGTAAAAGCAGGAAAAAAAATTAGTTTAATCAAAATTTAAATTCATAAAATTTGACCATTCTTCTAATGAGTTCTAAAAAATCAGAGTATAGCAGAGTTGATTATTAATAAAGTTTTTGTTGGCTTCAATAATAAATGTAATAAAGTATACATTTCAAATTAGATAATACAATATTTCAAGGTTATTACTTCAAAATTAGAATACAATGAACCAATAATCAATTATAATAGTGAGTTTGTGAATGTGGTCTTTACCCGAAAAAAGCTCAAAAAAATTTATACCTTTGAGAAAAATTATGGAAATAAGTGGAAAAAAAACCCTTAGAAATAGGAAAATTATTTCATTTTGAATTTGAAATCAACAAAACGTTAAATCAAGGCCGTGATTCTTATTCCTGCTGGGAATTTTGATTACGGCCCTGATTATTTTTATCATATTGTTACGTATCTGCTCGTTTGTTAATTTCCGGTATAAATTCTTCCCGAGGAACTTCAGCGATACAAGTTCTTTCTTAAATAAAACTAGTTTATTCTTTCTCAATACAACTTTGCAATACACTTAATTTCCACAGTCAATTTAACTTAACACACGCTATAATTCACAACGATTCACGCACTTTACTTACGGTCACTACCGCTCGCTTGACTCAATTATCTGTCTACATCTCTGTCTATCTGCCATTATCTCCACTTTATTTGCCGGGCTTATATACTAAAATAAAGAACGCCTAGAAATAACTAGAGTTGCCAGGAACAGTCATGATCCTTCTAGAAACTCCAGCGCCCATGCTTCCAGCGTCACGCGACTTCCGCTGTCGTAACAATATATTGAATTCATGAAATTCAAGTACAAAGTTATTTAACTTTTCTATTTTCTACTTTTTTATTTCTATTGTAGTTCTGTAAGAAAATATAAAAAGTTAATGTTCTTTCTAGAATAGTTTGTCGTTTGAGATGTTTGTAGGATCTGAGAAAAAACAAACGTTTATTTTATTCAGAAAAGCTTCCTTCTGAATTCCTTGGCAAGAAATTAATAAATACTGAATCATAGGTATAATTAACAAAAAATTCCGGTTTTATCTTAAAATGAGTCATCCAAAGTGTACTCAGGTTTGACAAAATAGATCTCTTTTTAAAATAAATGTGCTACTATTAAAAACATCACAGAAGAAATAGAATAAACATTTTTATAGCAATTATTTCGTAAACCCCTACGCACTGTAGTTGTAATAGTTGTAATAGAAGTTTTCTCTATACTATTGTAGAACCTCAATAAAAGTTACTGGAAACGTTTCTTTCGTTCCAGTAGTGAGCAAGTTGTTAATAAAGAAATTGTTAACAATACAAACATTAATGGGCGTATCGTCAAGAAATAATCTATTAGCATGATAAACAGCAGCGTGTAAAAACATTTGTTGGTGTATTGCCAAGATTTAAACTCTTAACAATGTTCAAATTAACATATAAATAGCGATGTGAAAAACATCTGTGAAAGTATTATTTAAAACGTCTATTGTTAAGAATAAACCTATTAAGAGTACAAATAGTGTGTGTGTATAAAAACATTTGCTAAGAATGATACTATTAACAGTACAAATAGCGCGTGTAAAGTAAAAGCATTTACAGCAAGTAGGGCGATGTTTATAAATGTCGATGAAGGGACAAAAAATTGCATTACGAATAACGTGTAGAAACATTGATAGGAGTATTGTGAAGAATGTTTTACACTAGATCTGACACAATTTTTTTAATTCAAATAATTACAATAGGAATTTAAATGAAGAGCAAAAAATGTGTAAACTCTCAGTGACCTTTTGGGGAATGAGGATCAAATTACTTACATTTAGATTCGGTATTAAATTGTGTTAAAATTTGCACCTTAATCTTAACTTATTATTTTGTTACGCCATCTAGTGGTAGCACTGTTACCTGTCGAACTTTATGATGTTTCACTTCAGCTCGTGACTCGTTTGTTCAAATATACGATAGTTGAGATATATTTATCAATCTTATCTTACTTAAATTTGTGTTCCCCAACGAGACAGCGGTAAGTCTATGGACTTATAACGCTAACATCCAGGATTCTATCCCTGTGATGGACACGGCAGATAGCCCAATGTGGTTTTGCTGTAAAAAAAATCAAACCAGTCGTAAATATATTTCAATTAGTTCAAATTTCATAAAAATATTTTTTCTAGCTTCCACATTTTGTGACTTTTTTCGTGGTTACAATTTCAATATCGTATTTTAACTCACTATAACTATATTTTGATATTAAAAGATTTACCATTGAAGTATTTTTGTTTTTCTGCAACAGAAACTTGGTTTTTCATAGTGATGTATAAATTTAGATTTAAATATTGTCAATAAAGATGCTGAGAGTTTCAGAACATCTTGATATATTTACTGGGACTACTAAGCCCATGTACATGTTAAAACATGCATATTGAAGTTGACTATTATTTTTTTTAATTTTGTCACAAAAGCATAAAGGCCAAAGTTAACTTTAATAATCAGTCTACAAGTTCTTCATTTATCTACTTTTTTCTACAACCAAATAAATGAGCAGTTGCCATTGGAAATACGATACAGTATTCTCTTTAAGTGCGTTTTTTACGTACGTAAAAAAGGAAAATTATAAAAAATTATTTTCGAGTACTCTTCTCGACACAAACTCTAACGCTGTGGTGGTTTTATTTCTATTATTTTTTTCTAAAAATTGTGGAATATTACGTCCAATATAGAAGAAATATAATAAATAAATAAAATCTAGTCATTATTTCTCCCTAACTCAGAGGGGCCAAATCTTCGTATCAAGTGGGTTGAAGTTCGCCTGCTCATTAATGCCCAGATAGTATAGAAGGTGGGTTAAATATATAGTACATTTCCTCCTCAGATACTAGTTATACTAATCCCGTTTCTTATTAATGCACACTATCTACTCAGAAAGTAGTCATACTAATTCAGTTTCTTATTAACGCACACTACCTACTCAGAGAGTAGTCATACTAATTCAGTTTCTTATTAATGCACATTACCTACTCAGAAAGTAGTTATACTAATCCAATTTCTTATTAACGCACACTATCTGTTCAGAAAGTAGTTATACTAATCCAATTTCTTATTAACGCACACTACCTACTCAGAAAGTAGCTATGCTAATCCAATTTCTTATTAACGCACACTATGTGCTCAGAAAGTAGTCATACTAATTCAGTTTCTTATTAACGCACACTACCTACTCAGAAAGTAGTTATACTAATCCAATTTCTTATTAACGCACACTATCTACTCAGAAAGTAGTTATACTAATCCACTTTGTTATTAACGCAAACTACCTACTCAGAAAGTAGTTATACTAATTCAGTTTCTTATTAACGCCCACTATCTACTCAGAAAGTAGCTATACTAATCCAATTTCTTATTAACGCACACTATCTACTCAGAAAGTGTTTATACTAATCCAGTTTCTTATTAACGCAAACTACCTACTCAGAAAGTAGTTATACTAATTCAGTTTCTTATTAACGCCCACTATCTACTCAGAAAGTAGTTATACTAATTCAGTTTCTTATTAACGGACACTATCTACTCAGAAAGTAGTTATACTAATCCAGCATGGGCCCCCGTAAGAAGGGGCAAGGGGGGTCACTTGACCCCACTGGATTTTCAAAAAGAAAGAAAATTACTAGATATGTAAAATTATTCTTCTATGTTATTGGAAAACCATAAAATATTTGCATTTCGATTTCATAATCTTTTCAAACTGGAGTTACTTGACCCCCCATATTTTTTTTCTAATGGCGCCCTTGTAATCCAATATCTTATTAACGCACACTACCTACACAGAAAGTATTTATACTAATCCAATTTCTTATTAACGCACACTATCTAGTAAAAACCAGTAAAAATGCTTCTTTATTTAGGAATACCTCCTAGTGATTCAGCGGTAGGTCTGATAGCTTATAACGCTAAAAATCGAGATTCGATACCAAGGTGGGCAGTGCAAAAATAGCCCATTGTGTAACTAAGTTTTTAACAATAAATAAACAGTACTTTGGTACTAGTTATACTGATCCAGTTTCTCGTTAAGGAATATTACTATCGCAGAAACTACATGCAGTTATATTTATCTACTATATAACTGAGAAACTAGCTATACTAATTCAATTTATTTCTGAGAAATTAGTTATACTGATCCGGTTTCTCATTAAAGAATGTTACTATCTCAGAAACGAGTTATATTTATCCACTATATAACTGAGAAACTAGCTATACTAATTCAATTTATTAATGAGGAACTAGTTACACTAACGTTATTTTCAACGATATAGTATTACAGTACGAACTGCCTAATTTAATAAAACATCTTAATGTCATTTAATACATGCAGCAAAACGTGGAAAAAAACCTATTTTTTAAGATGGTACAATTTATGAAATATTTTAGTTGCTAAATCTTTATGTAAACCATGCTTGAAAACATATACATAATTCTATAAGCTAAAATAACCCAAAGCGTTTTGTCGTAGTACTATTAACGCGAACACTAAGAAACAACGTTTGTTTTAAGATTTACTTTTTAATTAGCGTAAATAATACAATTATAAGAATAAAACTTTCCAGAAATGGTTAATTAGTTACTGAAACGTCAGTTAAAAGAGCTTGGGAAATTCTAATTGGGTTTTTCTTTTTAAAAACGGTTATAATTAATAAAAATAATAAATTGGTAGATCAATAGCCTTACAGTTTTCTCGTGTTTCGAAGCATTACTGGCATCTCTAGTTTCAGAAAGCATATTAAAATTCAATTTTAAAATTCGTCCTACAAAAATCATAATCGCAAAAGTTAGGTAATTTTAAACTTTGAAATTTACAAAGTCTTTGGAAACTGGTTATTTTACGTTTATAATTATAACTTTTTGTGACACCTCAACTCAGCTAAAAATAGGGCTTTAATGCATGCACTGGACACAGCATAGATAGCCTATTGTGTAGCTTTGTGCTTTACAACAAGCAAACGAGTAAGGTTTTGGTGACTAAAAATTGTTTTGTTGTACTAAAACATTTAAGTATGTGGCAAAAGTTTCAGGAGGTATTTACAGCTACTTATAAATTATATACATAACATACTACAGTTCCTCCGGTGGGTCAACGGTAAGTTTACGGAGTTACAACACTAAAATCCCAGGTTTGATTCTCTCACGCTCGACAGAGCGCAGACAGCCATTTCGCTAGAAAACAATAATACATCAACAAGCTATTATATGAAACTAACTGACATTTTTCTAAGGTTGTTGCTATTCTTAACTCAGTACGTTTGATTGAACAATTTTTTGTGTTTTCTCTTTCTTTACAATTCGGTCTTTTTTCTAATTTTGAGTTATTATTAACGTATTTCCAACCTCAGTTTATCCCTTAAAACAAAACTAAATTCACGTGGAAAACTTTAACGAGACGTAATACAATTGAGTCAAAAACTCTGATGAAATTAACTTTTTTTTTTCTGTGCAACTTTTGAAATTACAATGTTCCTTTGGGTTAACAACAAACAAAACGACAAGCTTTATGCATGCAACCATCCAGAGCCTCAGTGGAAAGTCTGAATGCTTATAACACTGAAACTTGGGTTTCAATACCCGTAGTGGGCACAGCACAGATAGCCCATTGTGCAGCTTCACTTCACTACAAACAAATACAATTCTGCATGTACTCCTGTGTCTTAAAGCTTACAAAATTTGAATTGGTACAAAATCCCTTGAGATTCTCTAGTATAATACTATAAGATTATTTTTATGCTTCATGAAGAAGAAAAAAAAAGAGTGAGTTAGTAATTAAGCTTAAGAGAGAGTTTAACGTAAGGAAGTATTGGATTTTTAATCATTTTGTAGAAATGAAAGCCTACCTTGTGATTAACTTTCACTCAGGACAGTGACTCAGACGATCCACTGATGTTTTTACTATTCATGTGGGTTAGGTCACACACTAAAGTGAACGATGAGATGAACTCTGATGTTAAGTTTATATACTTTCAGCAAACGTTAAAACCGGTTAAGTGCGTCATGGGGCGGAGAAAACACAGGAAGCGCAGATGAAGATGATTACCTTTACAATGATATCAAAATATTCCTTTTCCAGGTAAAAACTTGACAAAAGAAGGAAGAGGTCCGTTGCTCACTTTATTTTTTAGGATTTTACGTAATTAGTAAACAAATAAAAGTTTAAGTGATTTTTTAAAGAGACATCTCCACATAAGGTCATGGTCACATGGAGAAAGGCCTTCTGTTGATAGCCAGAGGGAGAGGACATTAGACTGTTAGTTACCTTTCTACTAAGTCGTGGTGACATTCTTGTCTTGAAAATGTGAGTTGGACAATGTAGTATAGATTAATTATTTATGAGAAACTAAAACAAAGAAACCATCCATTTTTAGGGTGGATTGCACCACTTATACTTTATTGCATTTGTGGTCACAAGAGTAACGACAGTTGTCTACTCGCTGGTTGGCTTTAATTTTTTTTCTTTATTGGAATACTTACTTACTCCTGCAATATCATAATAACTCAGCCTGGTTTTTGAGATCTGAGTTTCTTTTCTTTTTCTTTTTTACTATAGCGAACGAAAGGTCCTAGCTTTAAGGCTTCGACAGATTTTCATCTTATGTCAGAACAAATCTTAATACACAGGCTATTTTGATATTTCAAAACTATTGTTCGTTGCTTACTTATTGAACATTAGTTTACAAAAGTCTTACAGTTCAAACTTCATTGGTGAGCAAACATAGTAATGATTAGGTCTAGCTGAAGTTATTATTATATGATTGTCTTCATCAGGTCTTGAAGATTTTTTGATGAATAACAAAACCAAAAGACTGATACCTTTTGTCAGTTCAAATTCCAGCATAATCCTATATTTTCACCTTTTACATAATGTATATTTTTGGCTATTCCTTCTCATTGTTGTAGGTGTTTTTGGATTTGTGAAACCGATTTTGACGTGTTACAGTTCACACTTCTCTTTACCTTACACTGAAAGTTTCAGTTTGATCCCTTTCTCTCTATTGTAAGACTACATACTTGCAGGATTTGATATAAACTACTTTAGGTGTTTGAATAACACATACAAAATTCACATATAGATTATATTCTTCTTTATTAATTGCAGCTTTATTTTCACATATGTTACGTATTAAAATTTCGAATGGTCTGAAACCGAGCTAAATGATAATTTAAATTTAGTAGTTAAATAAATGCCGATATATCTCCAACTTTATGATATTTGCCAACCAGATTGATACACACAGCTTTCTTTTTTTTAATACAATTATATTTTAATACACAAACACAAACAATAATACAATTTACAATAACAGTTATTACACACAATGATTTATATACACAAGTTTCACAAACTTACAAGCAATATAAAGTATTATTTCTAGTCTGGAACTTCCTTGATGTCTTATCGAGAGTTCACGATGAGCGAATTAATTTCGAGTTGACGTAGGTACAATTCACTTAATAGGAAGCTAGCTAGCTCTGTAGTTCTCGCTGATCACACGCCGATTACCGGTCTAGTTTCTTTTACCGCTAAAGTTATATAATATCTTCGTAAAAGTATTAATGTCCGATGTGAATCCACTGAAGTTAAATGATTTGTAATGCTTGAAATGTATAAATGTTCCTGGTCAAATATCTGAAGCTTCTCGATCAATAAGTGTTAATCACAATTATAGCTTTGGAGGTTTATAGTATACCAAATATAGCACACCAGTAATATATAGTGTTTTCGGTTATATTTATAGGCGTGTGGAGAGTTTCTCGAAAATTCAGATTACGTAACAATACAAAGCTACACTAGCATTTACGTACACACATATCTTATTGATTCTTACACTGGAGAATCTTCTACAACTTTATAGAATAGGCGGGAGTTTTGCAATGCATATTTAACAGTATACATTATGTACATTTCTAAATGTAAATTTAATTTAAACAAACATCGATATTAAAATAAATATAGAACAATAAATCCGTCACAAGGCTAAGACTTGTTTCTTCATTTTGATATAATCCCCTAGTCATATGGGATTCTAGGTTTCTTTAGAAATTGAAATCACTGTTATATGTTATATGCACATCTATTCCTTGATTTAACTTTTAAAGAATGTTAGAAATATCAAATACATTTCATTCAGTTTCCCAATTTTGGATTCTATAAAACAAGCAATATTTTAATTTAAATAGTAAAATTTTAGTAAGATTGAACGACTACAGGATCAAAGAATATTATCTCTAGTACGAAATTAACAGCTATATATATAATATATATGAGTTGTAGATTAGGCTTAGCCTAATCGATTTATAGGAGGGATAAGTTTGGAACCATATAGGTCTATTTATAATTTAAAATTCTATAAAACAAAATCTGCCATCTTTCTCTCTCTTTGCGTTTTTCTTATAAAAACTCCATTCGACTATTGACATCGCTAAATCAGTGAAGAGTGGTCATAGATATAAACTGAACAAAGAATACCTAGTTTACATTGTTATTATAATGAAAATGTAACAAGTACAATTCACATGTTTTTAGGAAATATAAAGTAACTTATGTTGAATATGTTAAATGATTTTTTATGAAACATTCACCTTTCTAACAATATACATCCTCTCCTAAAAAACATGAGCAAGGTGAAAATAAAAACATATATATATATATAATGCTAATTGGTAAATCAAACACCAACTGTCCGTTTTTTTTTGTCATAAACCAAAAAATATGTACAGTAAAAAGTTTATTTTGTAGAAAAAAATCTAAGGTTTAGGATCAGATAAGTAAAGCCATTCATAAACAAAGATTTAGCGTATTGTTTGGCAAGGATGACTTTGTTCAACTTCACGTTGTTATTGTTACTGTCAGCGATTTCCTTTCTTACAATCATTTGGTAAAATCAGAACGTGAGAGCTTCTGACAGCTATCAGTGTCGAAAGAGGAAAAGTCAAAACCGCTTTTTGTTTCTTTTATAGTTGTCACGCAGGAACAAGGAGAAAGTTGTTACAGATTACACAGAAAATAAAAGATGAACAGGTAAGTGGTGGGAGATGAGCATGGATGGCATGAGTAAATGCACTTTTCATGCAATCGAGGTCAGTAGGTGGTCTCGAACTACCTTTTAGCTCTTTTAGTCATAAACAAGGTAGATACAGATCGAAAATATGTGTGTATAAGTTAAGTACGTTTAACGTAAAGATGCTAAACCTAAACACGAAATAACAGAGATAACTTAGTATGCATTGTTTTGTTCCAAAATATGGTTTACTTAAAGAAAATACGTTTTCACAATAACCTGACAATAAAATGCAATCATAATTCACGACGGAAGGTCGTAACAACAAAATATAAAGAATGTTACATTAGGTTTTATGTTCCATGAGATTGACTTCTTTGAGCATTTTCCTTGATTGTGGTTTCACTAGATCATCTTTATATGGATTGTAATCGTATTACACCGTTTACTTTTACAAATGAGATAATATTAGACAGTTTACATTTGAAAACGATGTGGTGTACTTTATACAAATGATGATAATATTAGACCGTTTACATTTGAAAACAGTGTTGTATACCTTATACAAATGATGATAATATGAGACCGTTTACATTTGAAAACGATGTGGTGTACCTTATACAAATGAGATAATATTAGACCGTTTACATTTGAAAACGATGTGGTATACCTTATACAAATGATGATAATATTAGACCGTTTACATTTGAAAACGATGTGGTATACCTTATACAAATGATGATAATATTAGACCGTTTACATTTGAAAACGATGTGGTATACCTTATACAAATGATGATATTATTAGACCGTTTACATTTGAAAGTGCGGTATACCTTATGCGGATGTATAATAGTATTAATGCAGTAATATGACATAAACAAATTTCCCAAACTTACGTCATACGTTGCTATTAATCTCCTTCATCATGGCTTACATGATACTCTAATTAGACTCACTAGTAAATACTGGAAAAAAAAACTGCTATACCACCTGAAAAAACAAACAAACAAAAACTCTCCAAAATAACCTAAAATGTCCAGAACTATAAGAGCAGGTGTTTCTTTTAATATAAGAAAATTAATAGTGCTTAAGTTACTTTCACACGTATTTTAATCTGAGTTACTTCTGTGTTCGGCTTATTTGTTGCATTTACCATTCTGTTTTCTTATTTCTGTGGATTCCATATGGACTAAAACTCTTGTTCTTCTCCTTCCGTTCCTATGTATTCCTTTCCTCCATTTTTCTCATTTTCTATCTTAAGCAGCACGTGTCTGAAGTTATACACGGAATTGGTTTCTCTAGACATCTCGGGAATTGTTTCTAATTACCTTCTAGGCTTGTTTGTTTGTTTTAGAGCAAAGTCACATTAAGATATCTGCTATATCCACTGCAGGGAATCAAACCCCGTATTTTAGCGTTGTAAGTCCGTAAACGTACCACTGTGCCATCGGGAGACTACTTTCAACCTCAAGAAATAATACAAATTATGTCTCAATAAACTCAATATTATTCATAATAGTTTAAGTTTGTCACCAAGTACAAGTAAAAAGAACCAATTAAAATAGGGTGTAAAACAGAAGTAAAGATATTTTCAGCTATTAGAATGAGCGTTTATATTTCTGAGCTGCAATAAAAATATAAAACAAATCTTCCTTAGTTAGATTTTTTGTTTACTTGTTTGTTTGTAGTTAAGCACAAAGCTACACAAAGGGCTATCTATGTTCTGCCCACCACGGGTATCGAAACCCGGATTCTAAGTTAGATTTCTAAAATTATATTTATTTTCTCTCTTAAAGACGTTTTATTCATTGAACCGCCTATTTTAAGCATACTCCAAAAATAGTGGCACAGCTGCATGTCTGCGGACATTTACCAATAGAAACCGGGTTTCGATACCCGTGATGGGCAGAGCACAGATAGTCCAATGTGTAGCTTTGTGCTTAACTATAAACAAACAAACAAACAAAATTTATTACAACTTGTCAAATATGCTGAAATTGATTTAATGCGATGAAAATTATAATGTAATGCTTACATTGAACTAAAGAGTTTCTTATTTCGTTAGGCCTGACAATCCGCTGAAAAACGTGGTATTATACATGTTAATATTATATGACTGAAAGCAAAGCGAGAATAGCTTGTTTAGCCTTGTAAGCTTTGCAGATTCATTACTTAATACTTCAGTCACGATAGTTTTTAAGTTATTAATGTTTTTTCGAGTTTTTCATAAATACAAAAATATAAAAAATTACACGTTATAGTTGCCTTTTTTGAAAATAACAAACATAACATTTAATTTGAACCAACCTAAGCTGCAATTAATCTAATCTTACCTAATCTAACCCAACCTAATCTGACTTAACCGAAGTTAGCCCAACATAAGTAAGTCTAATCGTAACCTAACAAAACGTGATTTTACAAAGTGTTGTACGAACACGATTTCTAGAAACACACAACACTCGGCGAACAAATGTTGGTCCACATTTTGTTACAGCGTGAAAGGTATATATAGAGTTTGTTTGTTTCAGAAAGTTCACG
>NW_013665757.1:793577-803690 GCF_000517525.1 Limulus polyphemus
AACGCAATACATAAAAGAAAGATCACAATACGTAGCTTGGAGACTAAAAGACGTAGATTTCACAAACAAATATCAGGATGAATGAGGATGCACATTCGTTTGACTTCAATGTTCTTCCATTTTATTCAGTTTGTTTGTATTTTTGTTAACAAACATAATAATAATAAAATATGTTCATTGTGGTAAACGAAATAATATCTAAGAGTGTTTTTTCTTCCCGATTTGTAGAAAATCCTTACGTGAAAGAAAAAAAATGAATATTATTTTTGAAATCTGCGTAGCCGAATTATGGAAAATCCGTTATTAAGCCGAAACACCTTTTATGAAGTTTAAATTCGCAGGCTTGTGTTATTTATATCTGATCGAATAGAGGGGTTTGACTGTCACGCATATTACGCATCCATATCTCCAAATTGCAGAGAGATTTTTTTTTTTGCAACAACGGGTCGCGAAATATGAATTCTCGGATCTACAGTCCGGAAACACTAACCAACAGGCCACACCTAGCCCTGAAAGTATACAGAAACACATATGATCATTAACAGAATCTGCTCATTTCCATGCGTCGCTTGTAGGCTTTCTGATTAATAGCAGCTGAAACAAAGATCCAACAAAAGAGTCACGAAAAAATAAAAACCTAAATGTAGGAAACACGTGCTGAATAGTTCACACGTTTACGTACCTGTAAAATGTATGCGAACATGTTGATGGTGTATACCAGTTTCTGTAGAGTGGGCTAGCGCGTTTCGCTTATAGAAATAGTTCATGACGTAATTTCATGACACCTTCTGTGAGATAGGTCAATGCGTATGTATTGTCTGGCTCGTTCTTGTGCAAGACTTGTTTCTCGGTGGTTACAATATACAAAGAACGTTTAACTTTAGCTGTTTCGCACAGTTATTCACAAGTCTATCTGTTAACATTTATCATCAGTTGGCTTGTCAGTTAAGATCCGCTAATGTAGGTCAGAAGTCAAGGTCACAGGTTTTGGGTTATCATCTTATAAGGGTTTAATTGTCGAAATATTTTCCATAGGAGAAGCTCTTTATTCAGAGATTGCCCAACGTTAAAGTTTAAGACATCATCACGAATAACGTTCTGAGTATATTATCAGCTTATGGCCTCGTTTATTTGTTATGTTTTAGCGTGAACTACACGATGTGCTACCGCAGTGAACGAACCATGAATTCTATAGTTATAGGCCCTTGAGTTTACAGTTAAACCATTGGAGAACATTCTGGTCTTGAATCAACACTCATCATATTAGATGATGAAATATCTGCATTAGTTGAAAATGTTTCTTTGCCGTATAATACCATACACACACATATATATATATATGTATGTGACAACAATATTGAAATATCTGCATTAGTTGAAAATGTTTCTTTGCCATATAATACCACACACACACATATATATATGTGACAACAATACGTAAGTAATAGTTCAGTACTACTAGTATTATAGCGTATTCAGCAGGGTGTCCGATAATAGTGACACCTGGAAAATGAAATCAGTAATGATATATTTGGTAATAATGGCGCTTATAAAAATTAAACAAATAAAAATAGAAACAATGCAAGGTGGGAACAACTACACAACGTAGAAAAAAGTGCCATTTTTCCACTTTGCATTATTACCTAGCTCAGCCGGTGGCTTTTTTTTTCTTCTAAAATTTAAACAAGATAATTTAAAATATTGTATTAAAGCGGAATAAAAAGGCAGTGTAACGATTCATTTATTCTTTCTTATATTTTAAGTTAAATATAATTGTGAATTTAAAAATTAATGAAAACTTAATTCCAAACTGCAGGCTGAATGGAAAAAATATGGGCATATGCATTCTTATCAGGTGTTAATCTGTTACCTTTAGCCTAAAACTGGGAGAAGATTCATCGAGAAAAACAACAACAAAAAACAAACCGTAACATCATTTCCGATGTTCTATTGACCAACTTTCACCACAGGGGTTCTTCAGAGCCCTGAATTCCCGAATCTCCAGCAACACCTGTTTCACGTGATTGGGTGTATAAGATTGGAACTGACTCAACTATATAGTAAGTAACTAACCTACGCAGGTGATCGTTTGTTCCCTGTTTTCACTTACTTAACTTCTATATTGAGTCTTTTCTCGACTCATACAGTTCGAGAATTTGGGGTAAAATACATTTGTTACGATCTTACGAGGTCTCAGCAGTGGATCCAAAACGTTGACCAACAAGCAAAGCACGGTACGTTGTTTGGTTTTGCTAAGCAAAGCTACACAATGGGCTATTTGTGCTCTGCCCACCACGGGTATCGAAACCCGGTTTCTGGCGGTATCAGTCCGCAGACATACCGCTGTGCCACGGGGGAGGGGGGCGTAGTGATTGCATAGAATATCTGTACAAAAACATTTTCAATATAGCCACAAATTTTAAAAATAAATACAACCCAAGGAAAAACTTTAGAAAGGGGGGCTGGTACAAGAAGTTTACATTTGCTTATTTGACAAGTCATGCTTTTGACACAGGTTTCGAAACTTTGTTCACCCGGAAGTTCAGGCGAAACTTTTATTTGATGCTACATGTCATGGTCTCTAAACAGGATTCGAAACATTGTTTACAGTTTTAAGGTATGAGAGGACGTCCATTTGATGAATGATGTCTCTCTCTTTCTCTTGCCGGACATGACAGAGTGGTTAGCGTGTTCGACTGTAGATTCGAGAGGGTTCATGGCTCGCATCCCCTTGCCACAAAATTGCGCTCCGAGTTTAGGGGCCGTAATTGCTCTACATGAGAGACGATCAAAGTTCGTTTTTCGATGCTGCCTTCCCTCTAATCCAGCGTTTCCCCAACTATGTCCGTCCGAGATTGATAGGTACTGCGTGAGAAAATCATGATTTTAAATGTTAATAAAATATTTAACACTTTTTGTACGATCATAACTTATTATGAAATATTTTCTTATGTATTAGAATTAGATAATATCGATTTCACATTGAAGAAGAATTATAGAAGGTGTCATATCTATTCTACATAATATCTTATCTTATATAATAACTTATAATATATTATAAGCGTAAAAATGTAAAAATTCATTATTGTGTAATTTGATTAAATAAATGAATGTATAATATACAAATCCAGAGGGCACTGCGCGCGCAACATACCCTCTACACCGATATTTCACGTGCCTAGTGTTCCGTAAACTTTTCTCAGCTGAAAAGTGTTCCATGGACCAAAAAGTTTGGGAAACGCTGCTCTAAGATTTAAAATTAGGGTCGGCTAGCACAGACAGTTCTTGTGTAGGTTTGCACGAATATCCGAAACAAACGAAATTTTCTCTTGCTATAGAACTTTATTATCTAAAAAATCCCAGTCTTTTAACAACACCATGTTTATTATTGTAGTAATAAGTTGTGGGACAGCGGTAAGTCTACGGACTTACAAAGCTAAAATCCGGGGTTGGATTGTTTGCGGTAAACACAGCAAGTAGTCAAATTTGGCTTTGCTCTAAAACAAACAAACAAACTATTTAGTTATTCAAGGAACCATTTTTTTACGTCCAAATCGAAATGAAACTTAAGAAACCTTTTCGGGGGAGTTAATAGGTTATACAGGTCAGAACTGGACTTCCCTTGAACTTAGACTTAGAGATTAAAAAATTTTCGGAATACTAAGCTTATTTGTTATATCTGCTATTATGCGGCTATATAATGTGAAGAACTGAACAGTGGCCAATGACACGTTTTCTTTACTTTACCTATTCAGTGTATAGGTTTTTCTCATAGTGACTATAAAGCACGTTCACATCAACAACATGTTAGAATTAATAGGTTATTTTTCTTGAATTCGCTCCTGAAACTTAGATTGTTTTTATTTGGTGGTTTGCAACAGGTGCCCCCCCCCCCCAGGTGTAAAAACTGGGCATGCGCCTTTCACAGTAAAAAAACTCAAGTGATTAGAAAATATTATCATAGATGTATAAGTTAACCATGTGTATGTTGTTAAACATATTTATATCAATATAAATTCGCTGTTAAATAAATTGTTTTATAATTTAGTTTACGTTTGGTTTTATTGCATGGACTTGAAGTCATGTCAGTCGTGTTCACGTGTTACTTAATGAATACAAATCGAATGTTTTATGTTTCTGCAGAACTTTATTTATTTATTTAAAGGGGAATCCTGTTATATTTTTTCGGTTTGTTATGCTATTGTTTTAATGTTTTGTATGTAGTATGTATTTTTGTTGTTGTTTTGGGTTTTCGATTTGTTTTTATCAACTGGTTGAGTATAGAAGGAAAGGAAATGAAACAAGAGAACAGGCTGTAATACGGAAACTATTGTCATCAATTAGAATTATATTCCCCCGGTGGGACAGCGGTAAGTCTTCGGATTTACAATGCTAAAATCAGGGGTTTGACTCCCCTCGGTAGACGTAGCAGGTATCCACATGTGGGTTTGCTATAGGAAAACACACACACATACTTCTATCTGCCTCCCAAAGGCACAGTTACATGTCTGCGGACTTACAACTCTAGAATCTGGGTTCCAATACTCGTGAGGGGGAGAGCACAGATAGTTAATTGTGTAGCTTTGTTCTTTAATACAAACAAACAAGAGCATTATATATTCGTCTTAGAAAGGCTCGGCATGGCCGAGTGGTTAGGGTGATCTGCGGGCCAAGGGTTCGAATCCCTTTCAGCCGTGGGGGTGTTATAATGTGACGTTGATTTTATTATTCGTTCGTAAAAGAGTAGCCAAAGAGTTGTCGGTGGGTGGTGTTAACTAGCTGCTAAATCACTGCTAAATTAGGGATGGCTGGCGCAGATAGCCCTCGTGTAACAAACTGAACCAAATAAATCGACTTACAAGAAGCTGATTGTTGTTGCTATCACGTACTCCAGGAAATAGTATGACAGCTTGCCATGATAACTTCTCACGCAATGTCTACAAATCCTTATATATATTGGCTAGGAGAGCTCACAAAGAAAGGAGGCACGTACTGAAACTTATATTATATTGTATAAGTATTGCTTATTATATGACCAAATCCTATATCTTTTATCAACACGACCTATGTGTATGAAACATTTGAAAATATTACAAATCTATATTATTTTCTAGAATAACTACAAGCATAAAAACACGTTTTATTTTCCTAAGTAGTTATAGGAATCTTCTTTGTAAAGTTAATTTCCTCTTTGGAATTTCTTGACTCAAAATCTGAGTGTCGCGGGTTCGAATCCCCGTCCCACCAAACATACTCGCCCTTTTAACCGTGGGGGCTTTATAATGTGAAAGTGGGTGATGATGACTAGCTGCCTTCCCTCTAGTCTTTCACTGCTAAATTAGGGACGGGCTAGCGCAGTTAGCCTTCGTGTAGCTATGCGCGAAATTCAAAACAAAGCAAACAAGTCTTTGGAATTTCAATCATACGTTTTTAAAATGGACTTCTTGTTCTAGGACGATGAACCAAAGAACATTTCGAATAAAATACCCTGAAACTAGACTGATGGGTAACGGTATAAAATATAACAAATTGATCATTTGGAATTTTTAAGAAGTTTAGTGGTGTGTGTTTCAGAACCAGATGTCAGGTGGAAATGCTCTGGTGTCTTTATTCTGACTCGTAACATTTCCCTCTGAGGCTGCTAGAAAGAAAGATAATATTACAACACACTTTCGAATCTTTAAGGGATAAAGAAGAAGTTGGTACACGGGCAAAGGGAGCATGATTGCGTGCTTAAAAAATGCTGAAATTAAAAAGGCGAATAAACTGAGAATTTCTAATAGTAACACGCCTCAAAAGAGATTGGACTTTATTGGTTTGGTTTTCTCGACTTCAAAAAATCACGTTATAACCTTCTTGTGTATATTACAGCGGAAAAGAGCTAATTAAATAATTATTATCTACTGGTTGTATTCATTGTAAGTAACTTGATTAATCTTAATTCATTCTATTGTTCATACGGTTTTGAAATGTAGTACAACTCCCTGTTTTTATGAACGTACGATACTTTAGTGAGATTTGTAGTCCGCGAACAAGAGTTTTCTGAGGGAGAGTTCGAGTTGTATTGGATGTTAGATTTTAATGTGGTGAAACTTAATTAATTTCACTTCCAGATCTTCATATTTCAATGCACTGATTTTTTAAAATATACTTGCTAAAATATTTCAAAGAGTTGAGTCTTTAGTGGTTTAATTTTTATATTATAATTCCAACATTTTGTTCAATTGATTCTTAATTGTATCCACTTTTGTGTTGTCAGTTTCAAACTTGTTGTAAAATTTTAATTATTCATTTAAAAAAAAAATATTGCTGCAATTCTTTATGCTGGAAAATATCAATTATGAACACTTAATAGCACAATTCTGCAATCCCCCCGGAGGGTCAGTGGTAAGTTTACGGACCTACAATGCTAGAAACTGGGGTTCGATTCCGCAAAATAGACAGAACACAGATAGTCTATTGTGTTGCTTTGCGCTAAAACAATAACAACAACGTACTGGAATTTAAAACGACATTACAGTTGGGCTGCTAGGCCCTGAAAATAGAGCAAAAGATGAAATATGTCATCCAATAGGCTCTGTTCATGAATATCAATATACTTTGTTCAAGATTCTGATGTATGCCCAGTTGGCAGGGTAGAGCATGTTTTTTTGCACTCAAATCTTGTATATTAAAGAGATGAATAAAATTGAAAGTATGTTTGGTTCATTCAGTTATCTTCTCGAAGGTTCGACAAGCATAAAGTTTCAGTGCAAAAAACAATTCGAGTGGGCAACATTATAAATCTGGTTGAAGTAGCGACTGGTGTAACAATCTTAATGCAAATTCATCGCCAGGTGGTTAGGGCGTTCGACTCGCAATCTGAGGGTCGCGAGTTCTAATCACCGTCCCACCAAACATGCTTGCCCTTTCAACCGTGGGGGCCTTATAATTTGCGGTCAATCCCACTATTCGTTGGTAAAAGAGTAGCCCAAGAGTTTGCGGTGGGCGGTGAGGACCAGCTGTCTTCCCTCTAGTCTTTCACTGCTAAATTAGGGACGGCTAACGCAGAAAGCCCTCGTGTAGCTTTGCTCGAAATTCATAACAAACAAACTATAAGCCGCACTTTTGTTGATACTTCAATATCACAGAAACATTATCGATCAGCTTTTTCAAATGTCAGAAGATTGGTCCAATTATTACTGGTGAAGAAACGACAATAAGGAAAATCATATCCTCCATCAAGTGCAAAAACGTTTAGAAAAATATTCCAAACTAACAGTAAAATTTCACAATGTATCATCTAAAAAGAAGATACGAATACTCAGCCTTTTACTTCAGAATGAACAGTCTCATTGTGGTGATAAATACCTGCCAAAATAGCCTAAAAATCCAAACAAATGAAGGCATGCTATTCAGTGAAGAACTGTGGAAGTAATCCAGCATACATACTAGAAGAGATGACTTGGCACTAATATTTCAAGTGTGGTCTTGTTTATAGCCTTCGCTTTCTCCTTTGCGATTTTTTTGCATCTTCTGCCGTAAACCCTCTTCCTAAGAAGCAGCCTCTTTTCAAATCCTCGCAATATTGGCATCCTCGCTTCCTTTTCATTTTAACATCCCAAAAATATTCTATTACAATTGCGTTAATTAAATCATTAATGCAACATGGATCACGCCCTTTTTTTACTCTTTGGAGAAGTTTAAGAGTCAATTCGTATAAATTCGAAATTTTTCTGTCGAATTGAAAAATCTCTCTGACGTGTTATTCTATAGCAGACGCCTTCAAACCAAGAAAAACAACACTCACTAATAAACTTTTCAGTTCGTTACAGAGATTGTGATACATGGTCACTATATTAGAAAGTGCCTATGCTCAGACGTATAAACATTAAAGTGTTCTTTAACATTGTACATGGATGTCCATCACTCCATACTTTTCAATTTACTTGAAGACACATAAATAAATATTTTTCCCATTAAAGTTCGCATTTCTCCGAATAGTACCACCAAATGATGTTTCTATTCTGCTATCTTCTCACCATAAGTAAACATTTTCCACACAAATAATTTAAGATCAAATTTAAACTAACTTTTACCATTTAAAAATTCTTACATATGCCAACTGGGTACCATCAGATTCTTAATCAGGATATAAAAGATAAACCACTGCATAATAAAAAAACTTTATTTGTACGCACTTTTACGCCTCTCTTAGTCGGCAAGCAGACTATTATATAGATGACATTTCGAAATGTTGTTTTTAATAGTTCCCAGAGCTCTTATGAATCTCTTTATGTTCTAGAAACTGACAGTTTCTGGGATACCGTTACTAGAATTTTATTCCAGAAGCACACATTTCATGCCACCTTACAAAGGTGAACATTTATCGTTGAAAGAAATAAAGAATTAGACGAATGTAGTTGTTTATATCTAGTAAACATAGTACAAACCAACTCTGTTGGCCACCTATAAAATAACATTAGGGTACAATATATTCAAGAAAATATGAAGGAAGCTATTTTCATCAGTAGAGGCTTGTGCTTACCTTTTCTATGCTGAATTAATTTTGCAGGTAAACTTAAGTTTAAAAAAAAATGTTTCCATTAAAATGGAAAAGACAAGAGTACCTGGCAATATATGCGACGACACTTACGAGTAAAAATTAATTTATAAACCCAATCTGCTATATCTGAATATAGTTCAGAGTAAGGATTGGTGTATAAACTTAATTTGATTGAAAAGAACTCATAGTTCAGAGTTCATAGTTCAGAGGAAGAATTAATGTATAAATCCGATATGAGTGGAGCAACGATAGCTCAAAATAAGAATTAATGTATAAATTCAATCAGAATAAAACGATTATAGTTCAGAGGAAGAATTAATATATAAACTCAACTTTTTAAAACCTTCCTAAAACCAAGGTGTACTCAAACATGTTCCTAAGACTTAACTAAAATTAAGTAATTTATTTTGCAATATGTATAATTTCTTTCAACTACCGATTTTTACTAATGACGTGGCAGTTCTTTTTTAGCTTCTTAAAACTAGGTTAAAACTAATATGTACAAAGCACTTTCTTCTACAATCCATTGAATATCTTAAAAACACTGTTTCCCATCTTTTCTTAAGATCTGGCTAGAACCAAGGTGTATCGATACAGTTTTTATTACGTTTTTGTAGTGTCTTGGTAACACTAGTGTCCTACTGTTAAAGGGACACTTTCGTTCAGTTATTTAAAATCAGAACAAGGGCAAAGCTGCGACAATTTCCAGCTTCATCAACACATTTTCGTAAGAGTGTTCATAGTTACTCATAAATAGGGAAGTTCGAGTACAGCTAGTCATAGGCTGAGATGTTGTTTTAGAGCAACACATTAGCAGGGATGTTAAAGTACAGATCTCGATAGGCATCCATATTCAAGTACATTTACTCGAAAATAAGTATATTCAAGCATAAATACGTTTTCACGCGGATATTCGACTACATCAACTCATAGTGAAGGGTGTTAGATCGAATACAAGTGTTCAAATACAATTACTCGTAGATATAAAAGAAAAACTCATTAATTAACTAAGATAAGCTGGTTTCATATTTTTAAAAGCGATGTTGTTGTTTGTTATTAAGCTACACGAAGGGTTATCTGTGCTCTGCTCGCCACGGGTATCGAAACCCGGTTTCTAGTAGCATAAGTCTGCAGACATGCCGCTGTGCCACTGGAGGGCTTTAAAAACGACCAAAAGAATACTTGTCTTTTTATAATTTTTTTTCGAGTCATTATCTGTTTTTAATTCTCATAGGTTTCATTATAGTTATTTTATTTTCCCGTATCTTTAAATAAATAGTTGAATAAAGAGAAAAGGCTCTGTGGTTCATTTTTATACTGTTACGACAGCGAAAGTCACACGACCCTGGGAGCATGCGCCCTGGAGTTTTTAGAAGGATCATGACTTATCGAAGAACCTCGCGAATGTCCCAGTGTTTGCTAGACCCCCTCTTTTTTAGTATATAAGCCTGGCGAGTAAAACCAGTGAGATAGATATGCAGATAGATTGAAGATAGGTGGATAATTGAGTCAAGCGAACGGTAGGCACCGTAAGTAAAGTGTGTGAATCACTGTGATTTATAGCGTGT
>NW_013665757.1:804734-813600 GCF_000517525.1 Limulus polyphemus
ACATTTTTATAAGATGGCCCCAGGTTACTAGGATACTCGGACATAAAGAAATTATAACTCTACGGGTAAAATTTTACCACGATTTCTAAAATCGAAATGCATTGTTCTTTCTCTTCTTGTGAAACATTGTCTCAAAAAAGTTAAGCCTTTGAAGATCTGTAAGTTCTATCTAGAAGATAAAGCTATTATTTTTCTTTTTTGTTTGAGGAGTATCTAAAAGAAAACCTAAATACGCTAGGATTAGACGTGTAAATGTGCAACATTACGAACTTCCGTGTAGGTAGTGAGTTTACCTTTTAGAATACCAACAACGGCAACAAGGACCGACCAGATCAAGGCAGCCAGTCTTAACATGACGTTGATAAAACTAAAGGTTAATCCTACATTCGACAAGCTTTGGCTTCGTGCCAGCTACGAATATATATATGTTGTCATTTCATGTTGCTGTATTCAGATAAATTGAAATATATTTGATTATTATGAGAACGTTGAAAAGGAAATCAACGTTTTAGTATAAAACAGATATTCATTGAGATAATCTAGCAGTTTTTTTATTAACCATCATATATTTTAAAAAATAAAGCGACACGTAACCTTCATTTCCTTCCCGAATTAGCAAAACACAGTCTACTAATTTCAGCTAATTTTGTAAAAAATAAATAAATTTGATGTAAATGTTTTTATAAGCAACTCCAAACGAAATGAACTAAGAGTGATCTTCAAGCACGCTACGCCTACATCCTTTCTTTCGTTATGTTTTAACTAATAATATTATTACTTAAGAAATAACAATAAGTACATTTTTAATAGATACAACCGTGACTTTTTTTCGCATTTAATCTTTCTCCAATTTCCTCTGAACATTTCAAAATATTTTAATATTTACGTATGCTTTACCCCAAATCCAGAACATAAAAAATGGGCGACAATTATAATGGCACCGGTGGAAATTAAAGGTAGGAAAAAAATTGGGCATATTAAAAATACCACCGTTTCTTCCTCCCAGCTTAACTACTTGTTGAGAGAAAAAAAACCAACAAAATTGCATCTTTATGATATTTATACGTAACAACTGTTTTCCTATTTTGTATTATTACTGGTGTCGTTACTATCAATCTTATTATTCATAATTTGAGTTGTTAACTTGTTACTTGTATCATTTTCACAGAACGTTTTATTACAGGAAACCACCTTACCCCCCATTTCTCGGTCTACACTTTCTAACTTACCGAGTTTCATTTTTTCATGAAGTTTGTTTAATACCCAAGTTTCAAACTTCTTAACTCTGTCAGTGTAATATTTTATGGTAAACAGGTAAAACAAATTCGTATAAACCAGGTTGCAAACGTTTACAGGCGTTCATCCTCAACAATTCCGAAAAAAAACTCACTAAAAACAAACTATTTCTTTGCCAAGTAATCTGAGTAAGGACACTATCAGTACTTTTTTAACTACATTACATGAACCCAGACAGAGTTAGATCGTTTTTGCATTAGTTAAATAGTACAAATTAATGACAGAAAGTTGTTTTATATCAAAAGATACGTTATATCTACTCATAAATAAGTACAACTTAAGTAATCATCCTAACCAGGAAGGTTCACCATATAGTTTAAGTTTTTCAAAGAAATATTCTGTGTTCTGGTTTCAAAGTAAGGCATATCGCTGAGAGATGAAGTGCTCTGCCCGCCGCTGGTATCAAAACCAGATTTTTAACAAAATTACCAGGGGCAACAGCAATAGACAAAAGAAATGAATAATGCGTTTTGTTTGATGTCGATTTCAATAAAGACAAGCTTTAAAATCAATTTCTTGATTAAAAGAAAAATACAGAAAAGTATTAGTTTGTGAATTCTTCATATCAAGGCGCACGGTAGTGTGTCGTGTGGCTAAAACAACATGCAGAGCACTATTCGTGTTATTAATAGGAGTGATAGTTTAGCAATTTTCCACTTTCTGTAGCTCCGTTATGGTAATCCAAACTATCACATATTTTCAGTGGATGTGTTCTATTGGACTAATACTTCACATACCAAATTTCATGGCAATCCATTAAGAAATACACGAGATATAAAATCTTAAATTTCGATTAATTTCTTCTTTTTTTTCAAACTGGGTATGCTGATAGATCTTTATAATCTACATATAGATGTCAAATTTGGACTAAATATGAGCCACGTGTGCAAAGTTATTTAATCAAAACCGCTCAGTTTTGACTAAAATGTTTGCGCATGCCTACGCAAAAAGTCACGTGAACTATCGGGCTGAAAGTATTAATACAGCTTTATCTATGAGTAAAAGTAGATCTTTTTTAATTTTTTTGTCATTCGGATTAAATACGGCTGATTTAAAGCAGCAAAGCTATAAGATGAAAGAACGTTCAGATAAATAAGTATAGATTAGGCCAAGCAAAGTAGATTAGCAGTTTCTAGCTCAAGTTTTCAAAAGAATCATACTGGTGGACGGTTATTATTCGTTATTCATTGCCGACTTTTAAGCACAAATTTGCTAAATTTTATGAAATTATCCTGATTAAAGAGCATTTAACGTCAAGTAATATTAACTTAAGCAATTAGCATAAATAATGATGCTTGATACGGTTCTACCAAGTGCACGCGGGTGATGACAAGAAACTGTTAATCTAGTTTCCATGGCGTTGCTATAAAGGAAGTTATTAACACTATTTTAGTGAGGGAAAAATACCACCACATATTTTATGTTGGTTCTGCAAAGTATCGGTCTGTTCCGAATAATGGAGTTGCGATTCTAAAACTAATGTTAGTTACTATTGAGTGTTACTTTCATACTTGCTGTGTTTTGTTGGTGTGTATTGACAAAAACTCATGATATCTAATTTTACCGCACCTTTTTTTCATACCTAAGGTGTTTTAGCTTAGATTGTTATCACACGAAAATGCAAAGTTATCGTATAGAACTATTTAGAATGTTCTGTCTAATTAGAAAAATAAAACAAAAACAAGATTTCTCAGTGCCAGCTGGGTGAAGACTGTAATTTAATGTCCTGTTTTAGGCTGTTCTTGTGTAGCTCAATATATCATGTTTGACCTACCCAAATTATCATTCATTTTTATAGTCCGTTTATTTTTCCAGCTGTGCCTAAGGTAGTAATTTACCTATGTTAATAATTATATTAGAGAATGTAGGTCAATACGACCCGATAGTCAGTCAAAGACGTATCTGTGGTATATATGGCTGTACATTCGTTGTGTTGGTGTAACTTGAAACTATGTCAACTTTCCGAAGACCTTCAGAAAATTTTGTCAGACACATAAACCTGTACAAAACTTCATACCTCGCGTTTTATCGTATTAATAACCATCCGCAAATTACAAACAGCAACAAAATGAATTTGAGTATAACACAGAAGCACACTAAACCTTCAAGTTTCTCAGCTCTTCCAACTTGAATAAGAAATCTTGCAACACAACAAAGATCAGACATTCCGTTAACAGGCTCAACTTCCGGTTAGTTAGGATTCTATGATTACAATCAAGAAAACCGGTGTTATGCTGTGTAAACTATAAGTTCTAAGTGGGTCAATGAAAGAATAGCTATTCATCAATCGCCACCAAACTGACACATCTACCATAGTGGTTTTATAAGAACTCACTTATCTATCATAGTGGTTTTATAAGAACCAACTTATCTACCATAGTGGTTTTATAAGAACTCATTTATCTATCATTGTTGCTTTATAAAAACTCACTTATCTACCATAGTGGTTTTATAAGAACTCATTTATCTACCATAGTGGCTTTATAATAACTAACTTATCTATCATAGTGGTTTTATAAGAACTCACTTATCTACCATAGTGGTTTTATAATAACTAACTTATCTATCATAGTGGTTTTATAAGAACTCACTTATCTACCATAGTGGCTTTATAATAACTAACTTATCTATCATAGTGGTTTTATAAGAACTCATTTATCTACCATAGTGGTTTTATAAAAACTGAGTTATCTACCATAGTGGTTTTATAAGAACTCACTTATCTACCATAGTGGCCTTATAATAACTAACTTATCTATCATAGTGGTTTTATAAGAACTCACTTAGATACCATAGTGGTTTTATAATAACTAACTTATCTACCATAGTGGTTTTATAAGAACTCACTTATCTACCATAGTGGCTTTATAATAACTAACTTATCTATCATAGTGGTTTTATAAAAACTGAGTTATCTACAATACTTGCTTTATAGAAACTTAACAATCTACCATAGCTTTATAAAAAAAAACACAAAAACAACTGGGCTATCTACCAGCGTGTTATTTCAAACCGGACACATATATAATAGAGTATTACCTAGAGTTATTTATAAATTGAATAAGCTACTCACTTAACACTGGTTTGATTGCTAAAAAAGTCTCATCTATCAAAGCACTTAAAAAATATGACTGTTTTGTGAGATTATCGTATAAGAATGATTCATTAATCAAGATATTAGTTTGACAGTGCCTGCCGTCTACCTTTCTTATAAACGACGCTTTCATAAAAGTGGCTTTCTACTCCAACTCTGTTTGCAACAAGATTATGACACTTTAAAAGTCATCCTCCTACCATTTCTCACAGAATATCAACAGTGATCTAACTCATAATGAATAGACTATAGCTCTTCTTGGTTACCTCATCAATTCTACCGTATCACTTCTAAACTAACCACCAGAATCTATAGCTTTGATAAAGTAGCTTGTGCTTCTAATAGACATGCTGAGACACTTGTTTCACTTTAGAAACCATTTTTGAATGCTTCCACCACAAAGATCTTAGACCTCACAATTAACGCGTTTAGTGTTTTCAGTAACATCCACTCCAACTAGCTTCGTTCCTAGATTGGTCTAATAATCTGAAACCTGACAGAGAGCTGAATCAGTTTACTTTCCTTCTGTCACACACTGTCCTATTCAGTGCCGAACTATCCACCACACAATAAAAACTCAGACATCTTCCAGTACAGTCGAGCTTAAGTCTTCTCGGTCGAATGGAGATATATATAGAAGCAGACAAGTGCTAGACAGATAAACGGGGCAGCCCAAATTGACTCCCAGTCACGTGACTAAACTCTTATTCTTGTAATCCCCCTGTTACTCCTGGCGTTGAAACTCTTTACCGTGGATACAGAAACGTCCACGTATCTTTATCTTTTGTTGTTGAATAATTAATCAAAATTATACAGAAACATCTACCAATGTTGATAACGTCAGTCACATCAATAAATGTCTAATGTCGTTTTTGGCACCAGTATAAAACATAACTCTATGTTGGAAACCTTCATAGTTTTATAGAACAATTAAAGTAATCTGATCCGTCTGACATTAGTTTCATTTTGTACTTATTTTCTTTCTTTTCTCTGGTTCTTTCTTGCCTCTGTGCTTCAAGCCTTCTGATTTTCATTTATTTGTAATTTGTTTCCAGTTCAGATTCCTTTAATATTTATCTTTCCCGGACTTGCTGTTTTTTTCTGTTTTCGTTTGTGTTCACTTAGTTGTTTACATTTCCCCGTTGCTACATTCTCTTTTTGGGTTCCTACTTCCTCAAACTTAATTCCATGAATTGCTTATTTAGTTTTCACTTCCTCGTTACACTCTTCCGTGCGTTGAAGAAGGTGTGGCATACACATTGAGCGCTCTAGATTAGCCCTAAACACTGCTTTATTTTCTCAGTCTTTCCAGGATATTGATTAAATAAACACAGTCCTAAATATACGAGCCAAAGACTGTCTCTGTGTACCTAAATATTAATTATCTTACGCTACTGACTGAATCTTTAGGCAGCTTCGCTCATCCACATGGAACCGCCAGTAGAGGAAGGAACAAAGCATTTTATGTCTTTTCCAACCCTCTTGGAACAAATATAAGTAGTCTCTTACCATGTACAGTATACATTTACTTATCCACATTGTTCGAACAGCTATTCAGACGACGATGAAAGTAAATTAATCAAGGTTAAAGAGATCTGATAACACGATTATTTTCCGAAAATAAATCTTCTTTCGCCAAGGTAAACTTTTTTCTAACGGCACATCACTGTTAAAATATGATTACCTATTTTAGTTATTACGAGCTTTTAATAATGTGTTATTTCAAATGCGGTACCTTCATGGTTAACACGAAGTTTTTACCGTAGGAATATAAAGAGTTTAGACGGGTTTTTCCTGTATGAATTGTGTCTGATTAATTTGATTAATTCCAAAAAAAAAAAAGAAAGGATGTTAAATTTCTGAATAATTTTTCTATAAGAAGTTTAAATCCACAACTATATCTTGGTCACCGACTGTTGAACTTAACATAATACATTCGTTAAAAGTTTGGGAAAAGTATGCCAGAAACTACATGAAATCGTAACAGTGTTCCATTATCCAAAAATAACGAATTAATTAAAACGTTTTAGCGCTTTTTAAAGCATGTAAAAATTTTTCAAGTATTAAAAAAAATGTCTGCTATTTTGCTGGAGTTATAAGTTTACTTGCAAGTGACGTTTATCTTGCTACTATTCATTATTTGTTTTCTTTTGTTTGTTGTTAAGTACAAATCTACACAATGGACTATCTGTGCTGTGCTCACCACGAGTAGCTAAAAACCCAGTTTTTAGCAGTGTGAGCCCTCAGAATTGCCGCTGAGCCACTGGTGGGTTACTATTTATTAAAGATGGGCTCTTTCTTTTAAGTTTTGATCTATATTTATTGTCTTTTGGAATGTTTAGTTTTCATGTCTTTACGGAATAAATATATATATGTCCAAAGTGTGTAACTTATTCTCTATAGTGTCATCACAGACAACCTACACACGCAAGTTAAGCGGATGCTGTAATAATCACATGATGTTTACTCAGTAACCCTGCCAACTTTCAATAAGGGAAAAAAGCTAACTTCTTCCTCCTTTCCTGTTTCCTACCCACTTGTGACATCATAGATAGTTTAATTTAAGAAAGTGAAAGTATGAAGAACAAATTGTCAGTGATCGTTTTATCAGTTTCGTAACGCTTGTTCGCGTAATAAAAATAGGCATAGATAGACAGACATACTTTTAGGACTTCTCATCTCAACTTACTCAAGTATTCTTTATTAATAGTTCTAAACTTTATTGGTATAAAACCATGAAGCTCATACGTGTTGCCCGAAGTAAACCAGCGGACTATGGAAAATTAAAATCAATAAAAAAGGTTTTTTTTTGCTCTCTTATGTTTTCGTGTTTTTTATATATTCTAATAATGCACATATATTTTTTGTTATCAGCCGCCGCTATTAGTAGGAGGAAGATTTTGTTTTTGGGTTAAGACGATATTTTTTTGTCTTATCAAACGGATTAATGAAGAATGTTTAGAAATGTGCAAATGGAAATTAGATTCCTTGACAAATAAAGTATTGGAATAGAAATATTGAAGTTTTGATGGGGCCCAATCGATTTTAATCTGTTAATAACGAGGCCATTTCAAAAGTGGATTTCTCATAGCTATTGGCTCTGATATTTATTTTCAAACTCCAGTTGGATTCTGTTTTATCATTGAAAAGGTTAAAACACCCGTGAATAAAGAATATTCAATTTTCAATGAAACAAAATTGCCCTGGAAAGTAAAAAAAGATTGAAATTTAAGATCTCGGAATTTTTTAAATTTAAGGCCCAATTAATATTATCATTAATTTCTTTAAAATTCCAATTAATTTCGAGCTCAATTATCAATACTAAGTTAAGCTTACGTTTGTTTTACCAGTTGTTAATTATTGAGAACATACGTTAAACAGTAAATTACTAGACTTATTTGTTAACTGTCTGGGAAAACGCAGTTAAACTTGAATGTACTAACGTAAAAAAAGAAACTTACACGTTGAAATACCACGTTAAAACATGAAATGTTCTTAGCCCACGAACTTTCCATCTCTGTAAAGTAATATTCGTCAGGTGATATTGCACCCCAGTGGGACAGCGGTATGTCTGCGGACTTACAACGCTAGAATCCGGGTTTCGATACTCGCGATGGGCAGAGCACAGATAGTCCTTTGTGTAGCTTTGATTCTTAATTACAAACAACAACAACAGATGGTATTACAACACTAACTGAAAAACGTTTTGAAAGAGAAGATGCTGTAATGCAAAGCTATACATTGTTCTAACTGGGTTCTATCCACCGAGATTAGCATTGTAACTTCGTGAACTTACCGCTGGCCCATCGTGAGACTTAAATCGCGAGACCATACATATATTATTGCGCATCGATATTATAGTCAAACTGTGATTATCAGCTAAATCTATTACATCTTCCTACGATATGTCACTTCACAGTTTGTTAAACATAGGAAGATCGGTAATGAATATACAATTAACACATATGCAAGTTAAAGTAATAAAATATATTTTGTAGTACATAATTTCTATCACCCCACAGTTCATGGAGCTATGCATGTTTCAAATCACAGGATTGTTTGCGGTAGGATTAAGGAATCCTATTTGGAGTGGTTGTGACTCGCTTGTCCCGTGTCTCACTGGTTCCATTTTATGGACTTATATGTGTACTTTATTTTTATTTGAATATTTTTTATATTTCACTTCTGGTATAGTTTGACTCTCGAACAAGAAGTGTGGCACTTCCCAATCTATGTCTTTAGTATATAGCGTTCTGTGTTCCATGATGGCTGATGGTGACTGGTTGTTCGAGGGGGCTGGTCTCCGCCGGTGTTCCTGAAGTCTAACCTTTGATGGCATTTTTGTTTCCCCGGCGTACTACTTTTTCAACCGCATTCACCCTAACTTCATATACGCCATGTTTCTTCTCACAGACAGATACAGGATTTTTTATTATTTTTCTTGTTAAAATCTGTTTAAGTGTTCTGCCTTTTTTT
>NW_013665757.1:814600-827150 GCF_000517525.1 Limulus polyphemus
GATTAAAACCCTCTTACACGTGGTAAAACAGCAGCGGGTAGCGCTTTAGTTTTGGGTTTTGTGTAGAATGGTTTTATTATCTGCTCCTGTAGGTGGCAGTTTGGTTTTGTATGATATTGAGGGGTAACCTTATATATTTATATACGTGGTGTAGCTGTTTGAGCTCGTTGTTAAGGAATATGCCCATTTTTAAACAGTTTAGGATACCATGTTTGACTGGCATGAGCTGTAATTGTGATACTGGTCGATGTGAGTTGGTATCTCTAAGTTTTTGGTAAGAAGAATTCGGTCATTTTTGATACGTAAATGTTAAAAGAAGGTAAATTTCCTTCATTTTCGACTTCTATTGTAAACTGAATGGAGAAGTACTGTTCATTAGCATAGTTCTGAAAAAACACATTAAGCTCTCTATGATCATGGATCCAGATTACAAAAGCTTCATCAACACACCGCCACCACTATAAAGGTTTGTACAATTCAAATATTTGTTCTCTAATTCTGGCATGAAAACTTCACACATAACAGAGAAAAGGAGAAAACCTATTGGAAAGCCATTTGTCACATTGTAAATAAGATCTTTCTAAATGAAATGCAATAGTAAAAGACATGTTTTTAATATTTCCGTTATTAACATTTTGGTCCGATGTAGTAGCATATCATTATTTTGAAGTTTCTGTGTAATTACTGATATAGCATCATTTGTTGGCTCTTTTGTGAAGAACGAAATCACGTCAAAACTAATACTTATGTCAAGGAGTTGATGTTTACATCTTTTATTTTCTTGACAAAGTCCTTTGAATCTTTGATGGTGTAGGTGCTGTCATTGGTTAAGCGTTTCAGAATCTTGATAAGATGTTTCTTAATCGTATAGGTAGAGTTGTTGATAAAGCTGACTACACATCTGAATAGGACTCCTAACTTGTGTGTTTATGTACTAAAACATAAATCTGTGGTGGTCTGGCAGGATTTGATCTTAGTTCGTTATATAATGTTTGACATATTTCTCCCTTTTGTTTGTGATTTGTTTGTAAAGTATTTAGTTTCTTTTCAAGGCTTGTCGTAGGATCCTTAGTAATCTGTTTACAACAAGGTTAATATAATACTATAAAAATTTTGTTGTCATAATCTTTCTTATTCATAAATACAATAGCACTTCCTTTGTAAGACGATAATAAGAAAATGGCCGGGTCTGTTATAAACTAGCGTAAGGCCTACTTTTCAGCCTTAGATAGATTAGCCTTAGGTTTTATATTATTTTGTTTTGGAAAAGGTTTGCTTGATTTCCACTGCTGATTTCGGAGCTTCGTTGTCTTTTAGTTTGTATTCAACTTCTTTAATGCTTGTGTTTCTGTACTGCAGCTCTTTGATAAAGGTGTGCAACCGAAACGTTGAAAAATAAAGGTTTATTTCGTCTAAAGCCAAAGTTCAACCATGTCAAAATGCTTCAGTTCGCACTACAACAACTACAAACTGGAAAAATGTATACCACGTTGTTGATGTATGGCTGCGCATGCGTTTGTTTGCTCTGTTGCTATAGTGTCTAGCAACGAATAACAGTCTTGATATCAACTTTGTTGTATTAAAAGCGCAATTCCCTCTTACTTATATAGTAAAAGAGAAGAAAGGACCATAATATTAATCAATACTTAAATAAACTAAAATAATTTAATTAATAAATAACTAAATAACATAACGCTATGGTCGGTGATTGAAAAGTAGGAAGGATGCCACACTATCCGGACTGCGCACAGATAAATGTGCTGCGACAGGATTCCATGACCGGAAGTAGGAGCACCTATTGTTTGGTTGGTGCTAAAAACTTCTCCAGTGTGTAAATGTAACCGTAGCAACTCATTCTTGAGAAAATGAATATATAGTGTTAAACAAAGTGGGAACTTGTTTGAATAATTTGACACTGTATTAAGTCAAATGTAAATTACATATACGTATTATAGAATATAAATTGCAGAGAAATTTTGAACTTCAGTTAAATTTTAGGTAATTTCACGTTATATACGTAATAGGCCAAGACATGTACTCTCTATATTAACGTCAGGATTAATGATAAACACGTTCAAATAATATTTCAGGAACAATCAGTATTTGTTTTGTATTCTTTAGATGAAAAAAAAAAGTAAATTAATCGACAAAACTTTTTTCTTCCATGGTCATCTAAATTGCCAAGATAATGAACGTATTATTTGGGGATAACTTTCCCACGGTCATCTAAGTTGCCAGGATAATGGAACGTCTTATGTGGGGATAACTTTTCCCACGGTCATCTAAGTTGCCAGAGATAATGAACGTATTATTTGGGGATAATTTTTCCCACGGTCATCTAAGTTGCCAGGATAATGGACGTCTTATGTGGGGATAACTTTTCCCACGGTCATCTAAGTTGTCAAAATAATGAACGTATTATGTGGGGATAACTTTTCTCACGGTCATCTAAATTACCAAGATAATGAACGTATTATTTGGGGATAACTTTCCCACGGTCATCTAAGTTGCCAGGATAATGGACGTCTTATGTGGAGATAAATTTTCCCTAGGTCATTTGAGATTAGTATTGTATACTTATTTTATGTGTGAATAACTCTTACTATGGAGATCCGAACTGGTATGTTAATTCTAAGAACTTATCAATGAAAACAAAGATGGATATGGTATAACACGCCAACATCTCTACCTCTGACGTTACCAAACTTTTGCACAGAAACAAACCATGAAACAGTGAAACACGTGCCAGTTAAAAAATGAAGCTCTTTTCACACTATTTAAATAACTTATGAGTGAGAGTAAAGAAGAAGGTATAACAATATGTCTGCTATAGTCGGTGCCGAAGAGGCCCTTTCCGCAGTACCAGAACTCATCAGACTGGCTGGGACACGACAAACGTAATAGTAGTGGTCGAGGTGCTATTTATATCACGAACAACAATTTAAGTCATTTACAAATCAGGTGTAGGATTAATAATACAATACTATTCATTAACCTCATATTAACACCGATTATTTATATAATTATTTTATGATAACTATTATTTCCATAGTCAACTGTGCAGGTATAAGGGATAATGTATTTCCAAAAATGAACTAAAATGTCCATTGTAGGAACGACTTCTCCTGCGCAACTCTGACTAATTTACTAATTCCATTAATAAACGACGTCTTGGGAAAAAAAATTTAACGTTGAATTAAATTAAGTGTAAAATGCATACATATGTTATGGAATAGAAATTGCACAAAAATTTAGAAGACCAGTTAAATGTTGGATGATTTCACGTTACATATGTGTGTCCATTGTGGGAGTGACCTTCTGTGCTCAAGTCTGGTTAATTAATTAATCTGATAAACCGGGGTTTGATAGCGTAGGGTACAAGAAAAATGTAGTGTTTATTAGTTTAGTGCTTAAGTGTGTAAATAGTTCAGTGCATAACAGACAGTATTCGGGAATTTAGTGCTTAACCAGTTTAGTGCTTAATAGCCATTGTTTACGAGCTTAGTATTTAATAACAATGTTCAGAAGCTTAGTGCTTAATAACTAATGTTTAAGAGTTCAGTTCTTAAAAGACAACGTTTAGGAGCTTAGTACGTAATAGCCACTGTTTAAGAGCTTAATACTAAATAATCAGGGCTTACGATCTTAACACTTAACAGCTAGGGTTTACGAGCTTAGTATTTAATAGCAGTGTTTAGAAGCTTAATACTTTATAATCAGTGTTTAATAGGAAAGGTTTAAATTTAGGTTGATTTTAAATTTCGCGCAAAGCTACTCGAGGGCTATCTGCCCTAGCCTTCCCTAATTTAGTAGCAATTTAGCTAGTCAATACCATCCATCGCCAACTCTTGGGCTACTCTTTTATCAACGAATAGTGGAATTGACCGTTACATTATAAAGCCCCCACGGTTGTAAGAATGAGCATGTACAGTGACGGGTATTCGAATCCGCGACCCACAGATTACGAGTCGAGCGCCTTAACCACCAGACCAGGAAGCGTTTTTAAACACTGATTATAAAGTATTGAGCTTTTAAACACTGTTATTAAGTACTAAGCTCTTATAATACGTAAACAGTTCAGAAACATGTATAGTATATAAGCAATGAATAAATTTGTGCTGATAAACCCCTATCTTATAGTATTTCTGTCTAATAAACATTAATCTCTTAAACGCCGATTATTACGTACTAAAATCTTAAACAAACTATTAACTACTAGTTTATACGTGCTAAGCTCCTGGTGACTGGGTGTTAAACATTAAGCTCTTAAACACTGTCTATTAAGCATTACCCTCGCGGACTCTGGCTATTATACCATAACATATAAAACACTAGTTATCAATAAAGCAGCCGGACCATAAAACTGGAAACCATTCCATAATGGATAGATATCGTTGCGAGAAAAATCAAAAAGTATTAAGTTCCTAAACACTGCCTAAAGATATTTCCTAAGCACAAGATTCATCTTGTCTTAACTCTGATTGATGGATCAGTTTCTTATACCGAAATTAGTTGAAGACATTTTTATCTAAATGTCTTTGTGATGTAAAGTGTTATTCAGAAACAAAAGTATATTAATTAAAATTGTATATAAAATTTTACAAGAACCACGCACCCTAGTGTTAACAACGTAAGGTAAATATGTAACGATACTTTGCATGATGCACGGCCTTGGATTGGCTGATTGTAGTCATTTTTGCTACACAAGATAGAGCTTAGTACCAATAAATAGTCATTCTACATAATTCACACGTACGCCGTAAGGCAACAGGGAAAATAACTTCACAAATTTGCAAAGGACTTTTACAGCTGCTATATTTTTAGCTTTTACCGAAAAAACCTGTATCTTACTCCTGGACCACCACTGTATCTGTAGTGTTTCCAACCGACCTGAAGGACTCTAGTGTTAGGCGAAAAGCCTCGTCGGCATTGAGTATAACCAATAGACAAACCTGTATCTTACATATAAAATGCACAAACCTATATCGTACATGAACAGTGGACAAGCCTCCATTATTCAAAAACACTTGCGAGGGTTAACCATACACTCATCGTCATTATTTCTTAGTGGATCTATCTTCCCAATAAAAATCTGAGTCATTAGTGATCAGTTCAAGGCACCTCTTTTTTTTTTTAGCGAAGTCAATCGCTATAGGAAGACTATAATGATGGAAAATCCAAATTGAAAACAGTTTTATTTCGCGAATTTCATACAAAAAACACTTTCGTTTAAACGACTCTAAGCGTTCGTAACTTAACGAATCTTGATTTTTTACCTAATTTCAAAAACATTTTTCTTGAAACATTTAGGTTTTTTACTGAAAGGCAACCGAAACGACAAACTAAGACTGTTAAAAATTGTACAAATACCGTTAATTTTAGACTGGAAAGAAGGCAGCTAGAGAACAGGAAAGTACGGATTGAGTTTTTTTAAAGGGAACGGGATGCGAAATATGGATCTCCAGATTCACAGTCCAGCACACTTACTTATACTACATCTGACCATTATTGGTTAAAGTATCTAAAACTCATAAATTACAATCAAACACATATTTTCGATCAGCTTTGGAAAAATTGAACATATTGGATGAAAGATTCCTTTTTGAATTTATGTTTTTCATTAAAAACAAATTCTTAATTCTCTTCTTGACCTAAAATACTTGTTGTATACTGACAACAGGTTCACTAAATTATAAAAACGATATTTTTTTATGTACGCATTTATTCTGATGCATATATGTGTACAGAGGTTATATTAAAACGATTTGAAGCTTCCTACTTTGTTACAGTCCATGTCGCACGTCCGGTCATGTTCTATCTGACAATCGTGCATCTTGACAATAGCCCTGCAGGTTAATTTCCATTGCAAGATGCTCTGTCGTAATGCTGTCATGACTAAATCACACCCCTACTCCCTGAAGCTTTCTAATGTACAAGGACAACGGTTTTCTGTGCCAGTTTCAACAGTCCAGTCACAAAGAGATCCATGGGCGCTGCTCTGCCGACTTGAATGATATATTTTCGTATGGATAGCATGAATAACCCTTCCATTTTCCACCTGCTTGAGGTATGCAACGGTTGAGCTGATTTGTCTTTGAAGCAACTTGTGTACACGTAACTTGTCTTGCTTTACGAGACGGAGATCCTTCTTGCTTATGTTGCGCATGATTGCCTAGGGCATGTGAACGAATTTTGTCATTGACCTTTGTGTTCGTGGATTTTCACCTCTAATAAGGCGCTGCATTTTACTTTCCACGGCTGGAGCATTATTCGTTGCAGGTCTCTTTCTGAATGGTTCTGGTGCCACAAACTGATCCATGTTCTTTTATTTTACTATACCATTAAGCACAAGAGATATCACCATCTCGGAAATTCTAAATGTCAAAGTGTAGTTCTGATACATGTTGTTCTACTGTGACTTTATATTCGGCCATGGTTGTCATGTGACTTGCTAAGAATTGTATTAATATAATGTGCTCAATTCTCTGTAGTAGATACGTAATATAATAATGATTTATATGTGTAAAAAAAAAAAATGCCGATAGAGATGTCGTTTCGCTTCGGACTCTCTCCGCTCTGTGTCACCAAAGATAATTGAACTCCGGATTTATGGTGTTGTAAGTCCGTCAACATCCCGCTGACTTACAAGTGGACGGTAGGGTGTCAAAAAAATTGTTTGCTATGTTTGTGTTATAAGTATTATTTTAGATATTGATATAGGTTCATAATGTGGTTGATGAACATATGCTATTCACAGAACAAAATTATTTCTTCCGAATTATTTTGTATTTCACTCATAATTTCAGCAACATTTTCAAGTACGTCACTTGATTTTAGAAAATTCCATTTGGCTCTTGAAACATAAAATTTGTGTATGCGGGATTTGGATTATTAAACGCATTAAAAAACGCATTAAAACTGCTCATTTTATAATACAAACAAAACTGATGCACATTTTTCCGAACTAAAGAGGAGACAACAACGTTTCACAAAGATATGGAAGGAATTTGTAAACAACTTTTACGACTTTATCTTGTAATTAATATATGATCGTTAAACTGTTGTGTATATATTCATTACATTAGATAATCTGAAGCTTCATTTACGGAACATTAAGTTTCTCCTTTATAATTTCAGTCTGAAGTTGCTTAGCAATTTTGACGTCTATTAACAAGAAACCTCGGTAGCGTTGGTCGTACAAGCGAGAAAAGATGACAATATTGATGTTTCACTGCACAGAAATTCCTCGCAGTTTTATAGGCATAGAAGTTTTATTCCCATATGTGGGCTTTACACTCTGAGAATAACCAAATATGACAGTTTCGTAATTATCATTCATAATACACGTCAGTAAACTGTAGTCAGCAATAAATCAGTTTCTCTCTCATGCATTAAGTTGGTCTGTTTGACTATGTTCGGAGAAAGAAACGTGCTTTTGAGGCTATTTGCTGGATTTTAAGTAAACTAGAAAAAAAATGGAACTTGGATGAACACATTAAGCTACTGATTTCTCTATTTAGGCGAGAAAACAAACCCTGAAAATATCAGCTGTTATTATGCGAAATGTAACCATTTTTTATTTTGAACTGCACGAATTATAATTGAAGAACTAGGCACTGTCTGGTGAGTTAGCATACTGGACTGCGAATCCGAGGCTTCATGCTTCGCTTTGCACGTTTGAGACGTAGTTGTGTGATAAGAATGACGGTCAAATTCCTTTATTCGATTAGAGTAGCCGAAGAGTTGACGGTGAGTGCTCTTGACTAACTGCTTTTCATCTAGTTTATAATTTGGGAAGACTAGCGCAGACAGCCCTCGTATAACTTTGCTGGAATTTCCTAAACAAACAAACACAAAGGAAGTCATTCGATTATTAGTCAATTCCTCTAGACTGGGTTAAGTTTTCTCGATACTGAGTCCCAAACATGACCAATAAGGGTTATCAACGTTAAATCTTTACAACAGGTAAGGCCCTGCTCATCACCTCCTCTGGTGTATGTTGACTCATCCATGTGATTGAAGTAAACTGCGCACGCAACGTTTGCTTCACATTCAATGAAAAGTAGAAGCAATTTGAAACAAACAAAAACAACGACAAATCAAAGATAATAAAAGAACGGTGTGTCTTGGCGGTGTGTTGTTTGAATAGACTTCTGTGTGTTTTTTCTTCATGGTGGCATTGTTATTTGAAAGAACTTCTGTTTGTCTTTCTTCGTGGTAATGTGGTTGTCTGAACAGACCCTTGTTTGCCTGTCTTCATGGTAACGTACTTGTCTGAACATATCCCTGTTTGTATAACTTAAAAATGGCGTAATTGTCTGGACAGATCAATGTTTGTATACTTTCATGGTAACTTCATTGTCTAAAAAGACCCCTGTTTGTACATTTTAATGGTAGCTTGGTTTTCTAAAAAGATCCCTGTTTGTACATCTTAATGGTAGCTTGGTTTTCTAAAAAGATCTCTGTCTGTATATTTTCATGATGGCATAGTTTTCTGAATATATCCCTATTTCTATATTTTCATGGTGGTGTGGATGCTTAAAAAGCCCATTGTTTTTATATCTAAACGAGGGTGTGGTTGTCTGAGTAGACCCTTGTTTGTATTTCTGTTAAATATGATAACACCAGAGATGATGGAAGGTAGAAATAGAAAATACATATTGCTCTAAATCTATTATATGTATCTTACTCGTAGGTTTTGCACAAATCTATATGGTATAAGTCCTGTTAGTAGTTGCAATGGTTATTGATGTAGTGTCCTGGCTTTTTTACTTAATGTACTATGTTCTCTTATATATTTTGAATGCATGTTTTTTTAAATTCTTTACAGAAAGACTTGGAATTTGAGAAATGAAAGAAAGAAGCACGTCCATGAAATATTTTCTTCAAGACGTTCGTTCTATATTCGAACATGCAGTTTTGATAGAAGGCAATAAATCTGGCAATAAAACCATGCTTTCAAGCTGGCTCCACATTACGTTTATTTGTGGCAGACATTCAAGCTCACACATGATCTCTTCTTTAGACAAGGAACCTTAATGAGATTGAAAGCTGGTAAGAAATAAACGTGAAGTTGATTATTCCTTCATTTAAAATTCTAAAATCAACTTGGCAGTTCTTACGACTTTCTCAACCAAGGTGATGTTGAGATTAAAGATTCCATCAAGGCTCCTTGGAAAGTCTAACTTTCCTCTTTGAAAGTTGGACCTTACGAAATAATTTTTGATATAAAAGTTTAAAAATTCTCCATTAAGAAACACGATATTTGCTAGAAGGAACAAAATGTTGGCTATCCATTACGTGAAAATATTCATCTATACTCTTCCCCACCAAAACATCATGACTATCAATCAGTAATGGGGTCGACGATAAAAATGAACCTTGAGGAAAATAAACAGATGTTTCACTTAATTTTAATTCGACAATTTGTAAGCGTATTTTTCTCCAATTAAATAAGGAAAGTTATGTATACTTTTTGTAAGTGAAGGAAAACATAACTGGTCTTAGAAGTTAAAAAGTTAAATGTATTCATACATTTCAGTGTAGGTTCAAAATAAAGCAGGTTAGAGAGTTTTCAAGTCTGAGGCCAGATATATAGTGGAAAACAACTAATGGAAATATCATGTTGTGTGAATATTTTTTGAAAACAGCCTGCATGTACTATTAAAGATTTCTATTTTTTTTCAAATATGGAGTGAAAAACATCATCTCGGTACCATATGTTTATTATTCGGTTAGAAAAGCCTTTATGCCAAATTTGCAGTTCCAAGTCCATATCTACGATTCCATCACCTGACTGTATCTCATCATACATTTAATCGCATCTGTACATCATGTGCTGAATATTTCAACCCATCAACTCTGACGTTTGTCTTCAGTAAACACTCGGTAGAAGAGTTAAAAGTGGAGAAATTTTTGAAATTCCCAACTTAACTTCTTAGCGTTAAAAAGAAGAGATATTTTTTTATCAGGATATTCACAGGCCAAACGTTGACATAAAGGAAATACATGCCACATCCGAGTTATTTCGTAATATATCTGCGTAGATAGGAATAAGATAATTGATTTAGATTCATCAAATTGCCATGCTAATATTTTTGTAAAATAAGACTTAGGTTCAACAGTATTGTAGCAAGTACAATTTTTGGCATCTTTATTACTGAAACACTTTTCTAGTTTCTGCGTGATGTACTATATACACGTAAGAATAACTACTAATTGAGTAGCGTTTTGTATAGAAAGTCCTCCTAACAGTTATTTGTAGAACAGTTTTTAATGTACTTTGAAAATGTAAACACAGAACCGTGATTACATTCAATGGCACGATATACGGATAATAGCGAACCATTTGGTCCTTCAATGATGTTCTTGCACACCTATCAGAAAAGTAAATATCCAAACCCAACTTTTATTTTTCAAGGATCATCGTTTCCTCTCTTAACTGTTGTGAATTGCCAGTATCCACAAGCCAATCACTTTGTTAGGAAAATAAAACTGTCTTAACTGTAGACTAGCTTGTTTTTGTTTTTTGTTTTCAAATCTTAAGCTTATGACTTCTTGTCCTATTGTGTTCAGAAGGCAGAACATAAAAATCAAAGGTATTTATCCTATGGATCCCTCAGATAATCTTGTAGAATAAGATCACCTTTTACTCGTCTTTTCTCAAGATAAAATAAGATAAGTTTAATCTATCCCAACAAGATACACCTGTTAGTCCTCCTCTTAACCCTTTCCAATAAGTCAATATCTTTCCTTAGATAATGAAATCAATCTGAATATAACCAGATGAGACGTAACCTCTTACAACTTGTAATCAAAATGTTTGTAAATACATCCTAAAATTTTATTAACTTTACTACAAGTAACAGAGCTCCATACTGTTGAGTGGGTTCCCATCTATATTAAAGGTATGACCCAAATTAGGATAACCCAAATGTATTACCTTGAACTTACTGTAATTAAAGGCAATTTGCCCAGCTTATCAATTGAGCCAAGAAATATCCAAGAGTTTAATATCGCCAGCAAACTTTACAATTATACCCTTGTCAATATCATTATTGTAATTAAGAAAATGCAATGGCCCTACCACTGACCCGTGAGGCACTCCGCTAGTAACAAAGGTCCAATTTGACTGGACTCCATTAATAACAACATTTTGTTTTCTCTCATCCAATAACAGTCCAATTAACCAGTCTCTCCCCAACTCATACAAATGTGACTTTCTAAGCAAATCTTGTGAGTGACACCTCACCAACAGCTTTTTTTTAAATGTAAATACACCAAGTCAGTATCCTTTTCATCACTTAGATAATAAGTAACGTCTTAGAAAAAAAATAACAGATTAGTAAGGCAAATTTTCCCTATGATGAATCCATTTGATTTTCTATCCTAATATTATATTTCCCTAGATGATTTTTTAAAGCTTTTATCAAACACAGAAGGAAGATTAATTGGCTTATAATATCCATGACAATTCTTATCACTCCTTTTTAAATAGGAGTAATATTAGCAACTCTCCAGTTATAGATCACCTGCCCACTGTCTATTGACCTACCACCTACCTCGCATATCTGTGGAGAAACGTAGTCTTGTCCTGGTACATTATATATATATTTAATCTTCCAATCCATATACCTATTACCAAGGTATTAATATTAAATGATTAAGAACATTTCCAGTACTTTCTATAGAATGTTCGGGGTCAAATACGAAGTTGATATTTTAATGGTTATAAGCTCTAGAGGAAGAAGTAAAGTGTTATTTGGATAACGTGATGTTTGTTAGCTATCTCCTGTCTGCTATTAATGACTGAGCTAGATAGCCTGTCAGCTGTTGTATAGTTTACGGTACTGATGAGCAATAGGCTAGAATCGTAAACATTTGAAGCCTAAAACTGCTTTATTACAACTGCTCGGGTTTAAGCTATTGCTGTATTCAAACATTCAATCTACTAAATATAGTGTTTATGGCAGATACGCATCTCGGATATTTCTTTGTATCAACATAACTGAAAGTAGGCTAAATTAAAGTAAGAACAATACTAAACTCCTAAAAATTATATTATATGTATTATTCACAACACTGCAAAGTTATTGACATTAAATGGTGAGATGGGTTCTCTGAAATAAGACCCATACACCAAGTTTCGACAAATAAATTTTGCTCTGAAAATTAGTTTCTTCAATTCATATATTTACGTCTTTTGGTAGTTTGTTTAGTGTTTAAGTAGTATTTTACTTATTTAGGATATTCCGCTTGGTGGATTTTGTTAGAATAAATTGACTGTTTGTTTTTCGTCAGCATGCCATTTAAGAAAGAAGAGTTAAATAGTCAGTGTTCTATGAGAAATGTGTTCAGTCAATACATGTTTTTTTCTACACGAGGGACTCTTATTATTATTCCGGCCCGGCATGGCCAGGTGGATAAGGCGCTCGACTCACAATCTGAGGGTCGCGGGTTCGAATCCGCATCCCACCAAACATGCTCGCCCTTTCAGCCGTGGGGGCGTTATAATGTGACGGTCAATCCCACTATTCGTTGGTAAAAGAGT
>NW_013665757.1:828105-833347 GCF_000517525.1 Limulus polyphemus
GACTAGCTGCCTTCCCTCTAGTCTTACACTGCTAAATTAGGGACGGCTAGCGCAGATAGCCCTCGTGTAGCTTTGCGCGAAATTCCAAAAAAACAAACAAAACAAAACAAACTTATTATTATTATTAATGGATTGTAACACCTACTTTGTTTTGAACATTCACTGCTAGAGGAAAACCATTGCACTTGCGATGTCCTGTAACCACGTGGATTCTGCGTTCTCTTCACGAACTTTGAAAGGTCAAAATCTAATTAAATCATCCCTTTTCAGTAGCATGAGAAGAAAGTTCCATGCTTGTTTCCTTGATGTTTGAAACTGAGCTTGATATGTGAATAAAAACAAAAATATTATCTTTTTTATTCGTATTATGGAGCCAAAGTTGTCGCCTTTACGGTAATAAGCAAAACATTTTTATGATTTACTACACTTGGCTATAAAAACAAGCAAAGGTAAGACGTAATATTCCTTCTGGCTTATTGTCTAACCAATTTGAAATAGTTAAAAAAAATCTTAAGAATGAGTTTAAGCTAAACATCCGAGTCCAATGAAAAATTCGATGATTTTTCGCTTTATCTTTATTAACACTGACGCATAACCGTTTCACTTTGTTCTTATTAACACTGAAGCATAACCGTTTCGCTTTGTTCTTATTAACACTGACGCATAACCGTTTCGCTTTGTTCTTATTAACACTGACGCATAACCGTTTCACTTTATCTTTATTAACACTGAAGCATAACCGTTTCGCTTTGTTCTTATTAACACTGACGCAGAACCGGTAAGATTGCAGTATACTCTAAGTTTTACCCTCCCCCCCCGCATTCCCCAGTGGCACAGCAGTATGTCTGAGAACATATAACGCTAGAAACCGGGTTTCAATACCCGTGGTGGGCAGAGTACAGATAGCCCATTGTATAACTTGGTGCTTAACTACAAAGAATAATTTTCGTTTTTAGAATTTTAAACAGTTTTCTTTATCTTCACACGATCAATTGGAAACTATAAAACCATTTACTTCTAAAATTATAAATAGTTTTGTATTTATTCAAACGAGGAAAGAATAGAAAGCTGTAGTTTGATTCGCTGTTTTAATTCTCCAAGAACGAGAAATTATTCAATTTTGTTTTTATTCAGGTAGATGATACAACCAAGAAGCCATTAAATGTTTCACTCTCAGGATCCAAGTTAATTTCTGATATTAAATATTAAAAACTAACTAAGAATTTTATTATGTATAATATGGATAACTGCAGATAGAAGCTATGCTGCAGAACAGAGTACGCAATGATAAGCATTTCAGATTGCGCATTTCGCATACTAACATATACGTGAATTGTATCCCAAACTTCCTCACATAGTTCATGGATGTTCCATAAATTTCTTTCCATATTATTTGCACTGGAACACCTTGACCAACAAATATAATAAAAAGTCACGAAAAGACTTACGACAGTCAAAGGTCGTTTTAAGCTTAAACCGGAATAAATGTTTGATTATGCTTTTTTTTCTTTTTTATTATTTTGGACTTTTATGGAAACATTTAACTGATTTCATTAGAGAGATACTGAACCCTTAACTTTAGTGAGAGCAACCCTATGAATCATTCAACCAATAACTCTCGATACCAGTGTGTTGGGGCCCTCTATTAATTATTAACATAAGATAATCTCATAATTATAATACATGGAAATCTAAGAAATTAAAATTTTACTCTGATTTAGGGACGTTAACAAATTTTGTGTATATTAGATAATATTGTTGTAAGCTATATTTTTAATATTTTGATTTAGATTTTTGTCAGAGGGAGTTGGTAACCATGATGATGTAATATGTGAAAACGTCAGTATGATGCAATAATTGAGAAGAAGTGGGAAACGTCTAGAAACAAGGGTATGATATAAATATGTGTAATCACTAACAACTGACCCAGGTAGTAAAGTATTCAGTGTCACGAAAGTTATTAAGTGTTAGACGTGAGGTTTTTCGCGTCCGTTCAGTTATCCGATCCGTTAGCAGTGGAATTCGGTAAGCTTATTTGTGAGTTAGGCTTACTTTCCATTAGTCTCGGAAGTTCAGTTGAAACGTTGTGTTTGCACTTAGGCCGATAACCATAACAGTATAAATGAAAATAGCTTGTAGCAAACGTTAAGGAAGAAATAAACGAGTTCATTATCGTTATGTGAACTGGACTTGGCATTATTTTTATCAAATAATCCAAAAGAACCTGTCCACGTTTATGTCACAAGTGGGATTATTTTGGCGAAAATAAAGTAGAAATGACTAAAATTTAAGATGATAACTCAATCACGGAGCAAGAACGAAACTTTACTAGAAATGACGGAATAATTAAAAAAAAGGTCGAGAAGAAAGATACAGAAAATTAAAAGAAGAACAAGAAGAAAGACAAGAAACTTAAGAATGAGACAAATACTTAAAAGGAGATCGAAAGAGAGAGACAGGAAATTTAAAGAAAAACACAAAGAAAGTGATAGAAAATGAAAAGAACAAGAAATTAATCAAATATTAAAAGAAGGTCAAGAGGAATTTAAGGGAGAGGTTAAAAGAAGGAGAAATAATATTTGAAGAAGAATTAATAACAAAAGTAAATCTGTTTGAAGAAAGAATCGATAAAGCTATTGGAGATATACAGAGGGATTATAACAACAGGTTTGAAGAAAAAACTTCCTGTGACAACAAGGAAGGAAGTCATTGTACTGTCAAGGATTGAAATACTCGTAGCAGGAATTATTGAGTATAAATTTATATCTAATGACTGGACCATAGTAGAACCAAATACTCCAGCATGTCATGAAAGATTAACGGATAGAAGAACTCTCATGGGTCTGAAGAATAAAGATGTTATCATTAGAAGCATGAACACAATGAACCATAATAGTTGAGTCAAGTCTGGAACATTTCAAGATGTGCAGCTGTAAAAACAATATTTAAACATAAAGAGTTGAGTATGTTAACACAGAAGCAGGGGTTAATTCTTTCTTTGGTTTATTGAATGCTTTTCTTTTTGTAATCAGTAGTCAAACACAATTTACTTGGTTTTTCATGTAATTTGTGTAGAGAACAAGCTATGCCAGAAAAAGTTTTTACAAAATGATAATTCTAAGAGCATAATCCAAAAAATCCTCTCACCTCACACAAGTTCTTTGGTAATGACTAATTTGGTCAGATTCAACCCAAGATCTGTCTGTAGACATTCCCTCTCTACTGACTTTGTGTCCCAGAAAAATCACCTGTTTAGCAAAATATTTCACACATCTTAAGATTCAACTTGAGGTTCTTTTTCCTTAACTAATTATAAGCTTCATTAAAAAAAAGTCTTCCCATCTGCAATTGTGTCATCCAAATAGATGAGTACGAAGTTCCAGGGTAGTTCAGAGAGAGCATATCCTATTAGGTGTTGAAATGTAGCAGGTGCATTACACAATTTAAATGGTAATATTACATATTGCCACAATCTATTTCGTGCAGTAAAGGCTGTCTTCTTTCTGCTTGCTTCATTGATTTGCTCTTACCAATATCACTCTTCAAATCCAATGTTGAAAATCAGTTTGATAGAGCATCCAAAGCAACATCAATCCTTGGCAGAAGGCAAGAATCCTTCTTTGTCATTTCATTGACCTTCCAGTAGTCCATGCAGAACCTCGTGGATCCATTCTTTTTCACCAGTACAAAAGGTAATGCTCATAAATTTGTACTCAGTTCTGTTACTCCTTGTTCCTTCATAGCTTCTGTCTTTTTGGAAGCCTCAGCCTGCTTTGAAAGTTTGAGTCATCTGGCTAACTGGATGCATCAGTATCAATCTTACAATATATTTTATTTGTTTGACCTAAGCCATGAGACCCACTAGAAAAAGTATTTGAATATTTCATGAGCACATCATGTAAACTATTACACCTACCAGCGTTGAGACCTCCACAGCTCCAGTTATACAGTTCTTGTAAGTGAGATGGTGAGCTGGCCTTTTGTGAAGATTTGACATCAGTGGCTAATTCTGGTTTTCTTGAAGATCCACCATATTTATATATACAGATACTAATGATTTTGTGAAGGGATCAGTGCTATCATAAGTACAAAAATGGAGAAGAACACGCAATTTCTTACTATAGCAAGACAGTAAATGCTGCAGAAATAAGGTATTCTATCCCGCACAAAGAGCTATTAAGTGGTGTTCAAACCCTAAATTATTTCCATCATTACATATATGGATAACATTTTACATTTCAGGCAGAGCATGCAGCATTGAAGTGGCTGGTAAATTTTCACAGTCTAGAAGGCCAAATAACAAGATGGTTTCAGAAACTTCAAGAGTATAACCTTAACATTGTGCACCACTCTGGATGGAACCGTGGAAATGCTAATGCATTATCGCAAATACTATGCGTTAATGAAGAATGTAAATACTGTGAAAAGAGGTAAGCACATGATAGTAAAGATGACCAACCTAAAGTCATCAGGGTACAGTTCAAAATGTGACATTCACTAACAATGATGAAGAAATAATGTGGTCAATCACTCAACTGAAAGGTGCTCAGGCAAAATATACGAGTTCGAAACCAGTTATTTAGTAGAGAAAAACAGAAAAAAAAACTCGTGGCAAACAGTTGCTCCATAACTAGAAAAACTTAAACCATTTTCGTCACATAAACAGTATATCTCAGGAGACAATATGGATGAAACAAATACATATACTGTAGGAAAGATTATCAAAAAAATATATAAGTTATAGAAAATCAAAGGAATGTAGCTAGTAAGTTATTACCTACAATCTGAGATACCCGTCCTTTGTCCAGGTTATGATCTAAGAAAAATGAGGGGGTGGATGCTATGATAAATGACACAAAAATCCTAACTTCACACAATTTATTTATAACATATTATTACAGTATTCATTATTACCTCAACAAAAAGGTTTGTATAAGTTTTAAGAACTCAATATATATATACTTAAAACATGGTATATACTGTGCGATCGATGGTCTGGGTGACTTGGTAGAAAGAGGTATCAGCGTGGCGGTAGGGGGTGCTTTCTGTTACCCGCTTTCAGCATCGAGCTCTTAATGTCTTTCCACAGTGTTTCACGTGATTAATTAATTGACGGTCATTGGCCGCAGAAGTGTCTTTCGGGACGAAGTTTAAAGGTCACGGGTCAAAGGAAGTGGGCATAACTCAAGAAACGGCTCTACATATCAATCATATTGTGGATGTTGGAGAAGAAACTAAAGCT
>NW_013665757.1:834347-854097 GCF_000517525.1 Limulus polyphemus
TTAATTGACGGTCATTGGCCGCAGAAGTGTCTTTCGGGACGAAGTTTAAAGGTCACGGGTCAAAGGAAGTGGGCATAACTCAAGAAACGGTTCTACATATCAATCATATTGTGGATGTTGGAGAAGAAACTAAAGCTGAGTTTATGTATTATTACAATAGTGGCAGCCATTGTTTTCATTGCATTCCTCCATATATAGTGCTAGCGCACTCTCTGAGATATATAAGACGTTTTTGTGGTCACCCCAAAATTTTCCGCGGTACAGAAAATTTAATACAGTTTTTTTTTGGTGTAATGACGTGGCCCCATCTATGAATGCAGTTAAAGGTAACTTGTGTCAAATATATATATATATAAGATGACAGTTCAACCACAGCGTTTGGCAACATCTTTTGTAAACAATAAAATGCAAGTTTAAAGCTTAAATTAATAACAACCTTAAACAACGCAGGTTGCATTGTGATAAAGCTACTCTGAGAGGACCTGTCTGTACATTTTGAACTGACAGACTATAGGGAAGACAGCATCCACTGTCAGCTCTTGGGCTACTCTTGTTTGACCGAATAGTGGGATATGATCTTCATCCTTCTACCTGTGAATCATCCACATCCCCAATGTATGAAACGCATTTTTGGGGTAACAGTTTCACAGCTCACATCCACGCCACTCCCGGCCCAATAAAGGCAAAGAGACCACAGATATGCAAGAATATGAGAAATATTAAAAAATATGGTCTAAAATACATAATTTATATGGTGTTAATTTTTTTTATTTAACTCTAAAAAACATATTTATTCATTGTATAATCTACCCTGTAATTCCTTCTCTCCGGTCTCCTCTCCTTCTCTGAGGCCTTATCGGGTTTAGGTACCCATGGTAAGCAAAGCACAGATAACCTATTGTGTAATTTCGCGCAAACAAAATTTCCCCTGTAATTGTGTTGTTTTTCTTAGTCATTGTTCTTTACAGAATACGATTTGTCCCTTTCCATGGTATTGTTTGTTTGCTCTTAAGCACAAAACTACACTATGAGTTATTTATGTTGTGCCTAAGGGGATCGAAACCTGCATTTTAGAGTTATAAGCTCTCAAGCTTACCGCTGAGCCACCAGGGGAACCCACCTCACGAGTTCTAGGTCAAGTAATTGCTTATGACGTAATTGATTGTTTATATACATACATGTATATATATAAACATTTCTCGAGTAGGGTTCATCTAGGAAGTTATTTGCATTTTTCTTGCTATATAAAAGCTTTTATAAAGAATGTATAGACTCTTCAATGGCAACTCCATGCACTAAATCTATAACTTTTTGCAGAATCAAGATGTCCAATGCTTTTCCATGGTTTTTCTCAAAAACAATCAAATCTTTATTTAATTACACACTGTTGAACAACGGAAAATCCTTAAGCATGTAATTAGTATTCCTTGAAACGTTGATCATTATCATGACTTGAGTTTTTTAATGCTTCTTAGCTAGATTTTTCTCTTGGGACTTTATTTATCCAGTTTCTTTTTACTATAATAAACTTGATCTTTCTGGTATTTTTTAACTCAGCCTTTATCTCTCTTTTGGGATTCAGGTCTTCTTGCATTAATGGACCAACTTCCGTCTTTCTACATATTGTTTTCAGGCAGGCGTACGTGATTCATTAATCTTAGATCAATACTTTTACTGTATGCTCACCAAAAGTCACTAAGATGGATTTGTCTCTCAACTTCAGTCAAAAAAAAAGCTTGTCGTATACGCGCGGAATTCATTAACTCTGGGTGCTACCACTCGGTATCATTCAAAAGTCAATAAACACCACAGTTAGTAAATTTTTGACTCTTTTACACCAGTTGGAAATGGATGTAATAGGCACATAAATTTTGATGTTAAATGTACGATAAGTGTTTCATATTGACATTACATTTTAATGAAACTTCAAGCCACAGTAGCTTTACTAACTCCTTTACATTAGGGATATACTAAAAGAGAAGAAAGACAAAGACACTAATAGGTTCATATCCATCATATATATTCTGCAACGTATTAATTCCAGCCTTCCGTACCGTTCCTCATGTAACAACTACAATAAGAAATTCTGATGGACAGTTCTTTCTCATTCTGATATAGAAGTCTCCGTGATTTTGATAATTTTTCAGTCCTTTCAAGACAGGCCTGTGTGAACATTACTTACAGAAAACCAATGTTCTCAAAGCAGCAGTAAGTAGTTGGACTTTACGCGCCTATATGTTACAGAACACTTATGATGAAGCTCACAGAACCCTATCGGTTGGGACTGGCATGGCCGGGTGGTTAGAGCGCTTGACTCGCAATATGACGGGCGCGGGTTCGAATCTCCATCCCATCAAACATATTCGCCCTTTCAGCAGTGAGAGCGTTATAATGTGACGGTCAATCTCACTATTCCTTTGTAAAAGAGTAGCCCAAGAGTTGTCGGTGGGTGGTGATGGCTAGTTGCCTTCCCTCTAGTCTTTTACTGCTAAATTAATGACAGCTAGCGCAGATAGCCCTCGTGTAGCTTTGAGCGAAATTCGGAACAAGAAATCAAACCTATCGGTAGTGTATCGTACTAACCGGAAACTATGCTAAGAAGTGTTTCCTTCTAAAAAGCCTTCATAAAATAAGTTCCTGATAGAAAATGGCATAATATTTCAGCAGGAGCTTTTAAGTCATTGAACTGCTAAAGAAAAGTACAAAACATAAAGCTTTTAAATTTCAAGAAACGAAAACATATTTTCCTAAGTCAATATTCATTTAAATATACAGTTAAACGCATTCCTGTGTTGATTATATTTTTGAATTCATATCTTGTTTAATCTTCTAGAGTTTATTTTCATCTGTATTCAAAAAATCAAGTTTCAGTAAACTTTAATTTCATGTTATCTCTAAACTTTTAAGAAAAAGGCAATAATAAGAAATATTTAAACTTTAAATTACGCTGCCATGAAATTGCGTCCACGTCGAAGTTGCACAAAACCGTATAACTTACTATACAGCGCAATCAAACCAGTTTATCGTCTCTGCTATAAAATGCTGAAAAAAAACCCATTAAAGTTGGGACCCCTTTCACATCCACTGAATCCTCAATTTTCGGAAGACGCTGCATAGGAAGTTATTTTCAACAAGCAGACTTTGTTAACATACAACAAGGCCACTATCGACTTTTTTCTTCTTTTTAGTTCTTCGAAACTCACTTTAAACGCGGTAGTTTAGTTGGCTAAGTATCTTTACGGTAAGCAAGATAGCGATTTTGAATTCCCCTCCCCTCACATCTTTAGAAAAAATTTTATGTTAAAGATGTTTGGTTGCTGAAAATATAGAATATTTTTATTCAAAATTATGTCGCAGAATTATCTACGAATTTTACATTTAAAAACAAAATATTTGAAAAATAATGGCTAAAAGAAACAGCTGATTTTATTTTAAATTCATTCCAGTGTTAATTCGTGAATATATGTTCCCCGGTGGATCAGCTGTAAGTTTAGCCCCCCAGTGGCACAGCAGCATGTCTGTGGACTTACAACGCTAAAAACCGGGTTTCGATACCCGAGTGGGCAGAGCACAGATAGCCCATCGTGCAGCTTTGTACTTAACTACAAACAAATACATTTCCTATGGCTTCTTCAAATATTGTCTTCGAAGAAATTTATTTTGTTCTGTAAATCTTATGCCTCACTCTTGAAATTCCTCTCTTAGTTGTGTCTTTCTGCTCAGCTTTTTCTTGATAATCTTTTCACTGTTTCATCATTTCCATAAAATTTTCAATGTCGCTTCGACCACTTGTCATCGTGATGAAGTTAAATCCTGATTTAATTTTATTTTTATCGAAATAATTCCAAACCTGTCTAATTAACAATAACAAAAATGTTTTATCTTTCGAACCTCACATTTTACGGTTAGCATAAACAATGTTCTCCGATAGACCTAACTTCACAAGTAAACTACGTCTAACAGAACTTCCATCTACTTGCTAATTTCTACTTCTATTTTTTTTTTGTCGAAACCCCAACTCAATATTCAAAGTGTCACAGCTTAAATAACACGTCCTTTACCACACAGATCCAATACGTTCTGGACGCTGGAGGAGCACATTTTGAAAAATTGTTGTTGTTAATCTGACAACAGTGGTAACATGTCCCCAGTGGTAACATGCGATAACTGTGGAATTTGCATTCGTTTGATGCATTTAACAGCCCTGTACAATTTCACTTTTCTGTGCCATACCGTTTGTGACATATCAGGTGCTGAACTGCGAAACATTCTTTGTAATTACATCATACATTACGTGTTTTAATAATTAAAAAAACAAAACAAACGTAAACATACAGTCGAAAATATGGAAAATAAGCATCTAAAGATTTTGTTGCTGTATACATTGACTGACAAAAGTTCATTCTTATAGGAAACTACTAGAAACGCTGCCCTACGGCTGGCTGTTTGGTCAAGATCATGGCAAGTTGAACTGTGTGCTTCTCTGTCAAGAAATTGCTCCTGACTTCTTCTAACTGCATCTTGAGGAGCAATTTGATGTGCTTCTGTATTCCGGGTTTGTTTTTAGCATCTTCTCACCGGTTCTTGCATCACGACTTGCCTATCTCTTTCTTGCTCTTTCTTTCTGTATTTTGCATCCTGACGTTTCATTTTCTTTCTCAAAGTTTTAGTCTTTCTCCGTGATTTTTGGCATCGTGATTGTCGATGTCTTTGATCACTTTATACCCATACTAAAGTAAAAAAAAAAATACTTGTGTAACTTACAAAAATCGAGTTACTACAAAATTCCTGGAAATTTGTATGCAACGAATTCCCTACGAAGGACTTGCGATTCCTTCAGTTACAGAACAATTCAATTCATAGCGTACGCTTGGATTCTCCAGCTAGAAAAGGTCACTTTTCTTCTGAAATATCACAACGATTCTCCACAAGGAAGACTCACTTTTAAATTCTGCATTAAACTCACTTCACCACAATTTTAGAAGTTTTATTGAAAAAATACTTTCGTTGATAATAATAAATCTACAAATTAATGTACATTGTTAAAAAAGAAGTACCATTTCTTCATTAAGGAGGCGATTTCGGAAAAAAAAAGTTATAAAATAAGATTATATTATATTTTGTATTTTAGTGAGGGTCTATTTTAGAACATTTTTTATTTTGGTGCGATATAAATCTGTTACTGACTTATTTCTTTAAAAAGGTGGACACATGCATTAAATAGACTTTTTATGGGAGACCCAATTGTATTGAAACTTTGTTAGGAACTTCTCCTTATGATGTTGAAAAATATTGCGAAGTTTCGTCCATATCGGCCTTAAACTGTGGGAGGAGTTTTACGAACAGACGGACATTAGCCTCTTTTATATATAAATAAGTTGATTTTTGAGACTCGTTGAAGTATTATGAAGTGTACTCTTCATCTTCATCATTGGTTTCTTGAACTTATCTGTATGAAAGAGGGCAACTATGTTAATCTGTTTGTCTCTATTACTGACGAGTGATAGATTTTTTCGTTAATCTTTGAAATGAAAATCTCTTTTCATTAAATATGACTTTATTTTTTGTTTTGTTTTTTCAAATACCGTGTTTTTTGTTTTTTATTTCTCTTTATTTGATGAATTAATATTATTTTCCCACTTTTATCTGCTTTAATTGTTTTGTTCTCGCTTGTTAGTTTACGTGTATATTAACTGTCAAAAATTTGTCCCCAAACTATCTGTTAAGTCTCAGCTTCTCGAATGCTGTAGATTTATTTATTACTTGTATTTTAATTTTTTGAAAACTTTTCGCACACCTTATCGCTGTTACTGTGCTATAATAGAATATTATCACTGCAAACTTAAGACTGTGCTTCCATCTAAACTTTATTACCTAGTTTAAAAACTGTATAGTTTTATATTATATTTTGTCTTAGAGACTTATCTATCATTCATTTTATTATTTTTAGAAACACGCTGAAGATTAAGAAACTTACTCATATTACCTGTTGTTAAACACAAAACAATTAATAGGATATATATGCTGTGCCAACCGAGGAGATCGAACCCCGAACTTTAACGTTATAAGCTTTCAAGCTTATCTCTGAGTTATAAGCGAAGCTTTTTCATTTTACCAATTAAATCTACCAAGGGCGGGACTAGACTAGATGTAATCGTGCTTGGATTATAAATTCGAAGGTTTGTGGTTTGCGATCCATCGTCCACAAAATCGCAGTCCGCACATTAGAGCCAAGAGTGCTCTGTAAGAGGCACCGTTCAAACCTTCTTTTTGATCAAACAAGAGTTGATCATGGTGCTGTCGACTCGCTGCCTTTCCTCTAGTTTATCAGTTCACAACCAGGGACGGATATATACAGATAGACTTCTCCGTGGATTTGTGCGGAAATTCTGAAACGAACTGAGATAGTACTGAATGCTTTTTTGAAGCTAAACTTTGGGGCAAATCAAGGCTAGCCCATCGTGTAGCTTTGTATTTAATCGAAAAAATCAACAAGTAAAATATGCTCATCAAACCGACATTTTATTAAAGAAGCTTGTCAAAATTACTAAGTTTTTAGACCCTTCGTCTTCAAGATTTATTTAGTATTTTTGTTTTTACCTGAGACCCCTATAGACTTCAGATATAGCTGTCCCTAATTTTAAGCTACTGGCTAGAGGAAAGACAGGCAGTTAGCAAAACGGGATTGCCTGTCACTGTTATAACTTGACTCCAGCTGAAAATGTGGAGCGTTTACAGTGGTATCACAGCTAGAACCTTGGACTTTTGGATACGCAGCCCGATACACTAACCACAAAATAAACTTTCTGAACTTGTTTTACATTTTCATGTGGTATTACTCTCTCTAATATAAGATTATTAGTATTTTGTAAACACGTTTAAAAATGCAAGCTTATTGGTCAGATTAGTTTAAAGAGTTTTTAAATGAAATATCAAATCATATTATATATGATTTGAGAACATATATTCCTTTGTTTAAAAAAGAAACTTGTAAATGCATTTAATTGTAATCTTACACTTTTCATTTAAAATTCACTTAAAAGAAAATGTAAAATGAAATTAGACATTCGTGCTTTACTTTGATATCACCCATATTTACGTGTACAAAACAAATTGTCGTGAATTTCTGCATCCCTCTGTACGTAAACGACGACGACTCTCGTTACTGAATCGCTCAATACGACAAAAAGACGAAATAATTTTCAAATTCAAAATAATACGTAATTCCAAGATCGAAACAGACAATAATTAGTGAAGGTTTGAGAACCAAAGCAAAGAACCGATGGTCTAACTGGTGACCAGTGGTTTGAGAACCAAAACAAAGAACGGATGGTCTAACTGGTGACCAGTTGATTGAGAACCAAAGCAAAGGACCAATGGTTTAACTGGTGGCCAGTGGTTTGAGAACCAAAACAAAGGACCTATGGTTTATTTGGTGACCAGTTGATTGAGAACCAAAGCAAAGGACCGATGGTTTAACTGGTGGCCAGTGGTTTGAGAACCAAAACAAAGAACCGATGGTTTATTTGGTGACCAGTGGTTTGAGAACCAAAGCAAAGGACCGACGGTTTAACTGGTGGCCAGTGGTTTGAGAACCAAAACAAAGGACCGATGGTTTGACTGATGACAAGTGGTTTGAGAACCAAAGTGTTGGTCCTAAAAGTCTCATGCTTACATAAAGTGCGCTGAAAAACAAGCTTAAAGGCTAAATGGCGTATGTACACTAAGTGGCTTACCCGTTCCCCCCCCCCTTCCAGTCGCACGCAGTTGTTCGTATTTAAAGGAGACCCCCACCCTCATGCATGCGTAACATATAGTTAGAACCTTTTCCATTGACTAAAACAATGCAATAATATACCATTTAATTTGAACAATAAATTATAACGTTTTATTTGAAACTTTATGCTCAAGAACAACTCGAGAAAAGTCTACCGTGCAATTAGTACGTTTTTAATTTGATGATCGGTCTATTATTGTTAATTTATACTGACAGCACGTAATATAGTACAATCTAATTTTATATTTATGCATTTATGCCGTATTTATGGGATTAATTGGATAGAATTCTGTAAATCTGAAGAAGTTTTAAGTTATTACCATGTGTCATTACAGTATTTGGTTAACAGACATGTACATTTTTTGACTGACGGGTGCCCTCCGGTGGCACAGTGGTATGTCTGCGGACTTACAACGCTAGAATCCGGGTTTCGATACCCCTGGTGGGCAGAGCACAGATAGCCCATTGTGTAGCTTTGTTCTTAATTACAAACAAACAAACAGACTGACGGGAACTCACCCTATAGGGTGTGATCAATGTGATATACTGTCTAGTCATTTTTAGTTACTAATTATCCAAATTTATCAAGGTTACAATAATCTTTATTGTCCAGCTATTTCAGAACAGCTTTTGATATACAAGAAAAATTAATTTGTTGTTTTAGAAGCAAATACTTAGTTTGAGTTATGGTTGTTTTTCAAAGTTGAATGGTTCAAGAGGGTGAGAAAGAATACCCCCATTCCCCACTTTTCTAAAATTACATATTATTTTGCCTTTGTACTTTTATGATAATCAAAAATGGATACAGATACATGCACATGAAACTGTTTCCCATAGTTTTTATTATTATTATTTTAAATTGCTCATTCGACCGTCTTTTTTTTTACTAAAACTTCATGAATGATTACGTTAAATCAAAATTACTTTGAAGTCTCACTACAGTCCATATTATCACGCCCAGTCATGCTCTATCTGACTACCATGCATCTTAATAATATCACTGCAATATAATCTTCATTGCTAAAGACTCAATCTTAAAACTGTCATGTCAAAATCACATCCCACCTCCCCGCAGCGTTCCATAGTCTATCTATACGTGCAAAGTAATGAATCCACATCGTGCATGCTTTTAAAACAGATAAAGTTAAACTGTTACTTGCGATAATTTATGCATCCAAACTAAGAACTCTGAAAAACACAATATTTTTGAAAGAATTTAAATCTTAAGTATGGGGGAGAGGGGGTAGCAGGCACATAGCACTTTTCTATGTTACACTTGTACAAGCTCTACAAGTGGCAGCTCGCTGTTAATATTGTGCAGAAGGCAGGCAATGTTTTAAATGCGGCCCCCAATATATAGAACATTAAAGGAGGCACTTACTTTAAGTGTCTCGATTTATTTATCGTCAAGTTCGAGTCCTCAGTCTTTCACGGCCCTAAGGACGTTGGTAATCACAACCAGCCTATTTATAATTGAAGCTATAAAACCCTGAAATAACCTCCAAATCAAGATAAATCGTCGCACATTTCCACCAAGTCACTGCACCATTTCAAGAAATTCACTTTTCGTTGCTTTTATCCTTAAAAACACAGTCATTAAATTTGTACCAGCCGTTGATTACCGCGACCTTGTGAGGCTTGCGTACTTTTCTTGTTGCAAACAATTCTGAAAATGGTTGTTTTTCAACTTAGATTCTGAGTGGTTCCCTTACCTATGTGGTCGTTCTCAGCATCCTTGTTATGCCTGGTAAGAAGACTCAGATCCTCTTGGCTGTTTTTGTTGCACAAGTACAGAGATATTACACAGATAAAACAAAAGCTGAGAAACACAACCCTTCTATGCCTCACACCACGAACGATATGTCACCTAGAACGGGAGAAGAAGATTTTTGAGCGTTTTGTTAGAAACATCTGCAGTTTTCAAGACTTTTTTTTTGCGCCAAACAAATAAAATATAGCTATTAATTAAAACTTAAGAAATATTTTATTTTTATAAAATCTTTGGGGAGACATGGTCTCCTTTTCATTTTCCGACCAGCCGCCACTGAACCTCACTTAATTGACTTAACTTTACAAATAATGTTAAACAGTTACGTACTTGCTAACGTCTCCCGTATCTCTAGTGCTTCTTTGAAACACAAATTCAAATTTTACAGCATTGAGCTTATTGGCTGCCTCAATAATTAATAAAGAAACTACTAACAATTTTTTGCAAAATTCGTGATTTTGTGCTTCTGAAATAATTTCCTAAACTTTCAAGAAAATCAGAAGCGTCGCTAGGTGCTTAAACGATTCGGGGTTCGGGTCTATAGGCGCAGGAATTTTCGGCGTTTCAGTATAATATCTATCATGGTTTTTCTATTCTGATTTTCAAGACAGCAACTGGGAATATCGGGGCACTGTCAAATAAGATCGTTGCATGGGGCCCGTGTGCCAGTGTCTAGCTAAGTCTCTGATGAAACTTCTAGTCACTGAGCTCTGTGTTCGTCGTGTGACGTTAAGAACTTTTGATAACCAAAAACAATTCAAATGTCTAACTTAAAAAAAAAAACTTACGCTAACAACATTAGCACGGTACATTAAGATATCAGAAACAGTCACAGGTTAAACAAATATAATAATTTTATTGGTTATAAGACTTATCTAATCAAGAACTTTGTGATAAGTATATTAATTATCTTAAGTGGAGTTAGAGAATTGTACATGCGAAACATATATAGTTTAGGTAACTACAACTGTTAAGATACATGCTCTAGTGTACATATTGGTTTTTTTTTACTGGGTTGAAGCATTGTAATACACGTAGTTTAAGTACTACGTTCATCAAACGGTAATGGTGAGTAAAGAATTTTTTGTTTGACAGTGTGATTGAGAAGACTGAAGTACAGTTTGGATGAAAGAGCAACAACGTAAAAAATCGAAAACAGATTCCTGCAAAGATATTAACGATCCTCTTAAAATGTTGAAGATTAGTAATATCTGTGACTATCATCTCAGTTTACAGTTTCCTTTCAGATGAAATAGTAAGTTAAAGTCATGGAATACTGATATGTTGCTTGTTTGCTTCTTTTTATAAACTTGTAACTGAATGGAAAACAGATTCCTGCACACTGAAAAAAATACGCACCCTAAAGTTAGTTTAAATTGTTATATTAAAAACGATGTTTGCTATTATTGCAGATACAGTTGGTAAGTCCTTTAGACTGACTAGTGACGTCCCCCAAGGAATGACGGAACTCACTCTTCGTAGCTGGCTAACAGAATTCCAGGTAGATTTCATGGTATCGATTGTGTATTTAGTTACTGGGTTATTGAAAATTGTTTTTTTTTTATAGTTTTTTTCCAATACTTGTGTAGTAGAATTGTATGCAGAAATTTTCTGTGTTAAAAAATGATTGAGTGAGACCTATAAATCTATAAAAACACACGTTATTATCAGCTTTTTATGAAACTGTTTGGCCATTCCATTGTTCAGACACGGGTTAACAAATTAATAAATCTTACATCAAAGTTTTCTTGTATACATCTTTAATTATAACTTGCATATTGTGCTAGTTTGAGCTGTTAAAAAGTGCCTTACTAAGTAGTGCTAAAGGATAAACTTTTTAGCTGAGTTAGTGGAGCACGTTCTTGGTGTATGAAAAGTTTTGAGTTCGACTCCGACCTGAAAAAAAGAAAAATTGTTCATGTTTAGCTCATTAAAACTGTCACATGGTGTGCGAGAGGTCCATGCTTTGACACCGAGCTCCTCTATATTATTGTAAAATTCGGTAGAGTTTTTAAGGTTTTTTGTTATTTTTCAAAATTTTTAGTGAATACTGGAGGGATTTACACATTGTGATAAAAAGCTTAGAGAAAACGACCTCTGTACTCCAAATTTTTGTATTTTAACAAACGTTTCGCCTTTTCAGCTTCCTGCTGTGTATATTAACCCTGAGGAAACTGCAAAGGCGAAACGATCAGTAGAGTTTGTTTGTTGTAGATCAAAGCCATATTGAAATATCTGCTGTGTCTACCGCGGGGAACCGGATTTTAGCGTTGCAAGTCCCTAGACTTATCTCTGTCCCACCGAGGGACAAATGTGGAAAGTAGAATGAATTTTGAATAAAATTTGTTATTACTTTTGAGTTTAGAAGATGAGTACGTGTTTGGTGTTCAACAATATTACATATTTATTTGGTTGAAATGTGTATTATGTTTCTTTTTATACTTTCTTGAAAAAATTACAATAACTAGATTTATTACGTTTATATACAACTAGAAGGTAAACTTAGAAATCATTAATCAAATCTCATAGATTAGTATTACTCGACGAATTAAGAGTAATCACCCATACAGATTGAAAGACGTGAAAAATGGTGCATAGTTCTATTAAAAAAGTAAAGCCTAAATATTACCTTAAATCCAGAGGAAAACTATACATTCAATTACAACGCTTTGAAGTATAAATAACACAATGAATATTCAAATGTGCATTAACAGTGACGTCTTCACTTATAATTCGTCCCTCTGATGGGACAACGGTAAGTTCGAATCTGCGGTGGGCACAGCAGATAGCCCAATGTGGCTTTGTTCTAAAAAACAAACAAATAAATAAAATTCAATCATAATTTAATAAAAAAAAGTAACTGACATATGTTGTTAAAGAAATAGCTTATCGAGATAATATGATTTTATACTTCGCTAATTGACCAGTTAAAGAATTTTATCAAATGAGTTGATGTAAAATCTAATAATTATTTAACAACAATTGAGCAACGTACCAACTACAGGCCAGAAGTGTGAAGTTGATTTTATTAGTAAATACAAGCAGAACATTTTTCCTTGAGTTATCAGATCCGTAGCTTTTGGAAAGGAAAAAGATATAACGCGAGATAGCTTCCTTGATACACAAGAGATGTTACTTATTATAGAAAATCAGTGATATAAATATCCACGTCTTTTACGAAGCATGTCTGAACAGGTTCGTATAAAATGTGATTGGAAAAACTGATATAATAAACTGTTTCGTGATTAAAAGACATAACATCACTTTGTACTAACATAACATTATGGACGAAAAAGACCACTGGGTTCTTAAAGGCTATCCACGTGTGATATATTCATGTCAACTAAATAACAGGTGATTCGAAAAGATATCTATTCTGAATTTCCCCAAATAGCTGAGTTCGTGAGAACTAAATAAAGAGACTGGGCACAGAGAAACATCTTTATTAAATAATGACACATTCTATGTACTTGCTGAGATGCTGGATTGTCGCATTTACTGGATTAAAGCTGTTCTTTCTCCAGACTGCACTTGATGATCATTTGTATCAAACTGTTTAAATCTAACGTTCTTTAATTCACAGATAATGTTGCATTTACACCGAGCAACTAGCATTACTCACAGAACTGGTCATTTTTATTCAAACATAAGGGAGGTTGAAACCTCGAGATAACAAGTGACCTGTCACTGAGGGATACTGTTTTTTGAATTCTTGCACAACATGCAATATTACAGCCCTGCTACCCGTGAGCAGAATAGGAATTATCTCCAGAGGATTACAAAGGAAGAAAAGCACCTAAAGCAAAATAAATTTGATTACTTTCTTGACCATGTATTATGTGAAAACTATACACAGAGAATAACTGATAAATTTGGAATGATGCTATGCCAAAATAAGAAGGCAGAAAATGCCTGATATATATTTATATACCAAATATTTTATCCCTTCCTTACTACAAGCTTTTCCTCAAGCCAACAATTAAGTTTAACTTTAAAATCGTTAAATACATTCATGAACATTGATTAAAGAGTAATCTAACTTTCTCTTGCGCGCAACACAGATTACAAAACCTTTTAACAAAAAACAAAACAAAACATAATTCACAAAGAAAAAACCGTTTAACAAAAAAGAAAACACAATTAATAAAGAAAAACCCTTTAACATATATGCAAGTACACACTAATACAAAATAAATATGCGCCTCAGTGGCACAGCGGTATGTCTGAGGACTTACAACGCTAGAATCCGGGTTTCGATACCCGTGGTGGGTAGAGCACAGATAGCCCATTGTGTAGCTTTGTGTTTAATTACAAACAAAATAAATATCATTTAAGAAAGAATTTACATTTAAATTTCACTTCACGCTACAAAACCTTTAATATTGCAAGTAAAAGTAATATTACACCAAATAAACTTTAGCAAAGATGCTGTAATTGAAACTATAATTAAACATCAATAGAAAATGCAGAATCAAAATCTCAATGTACAATACAGTAGCAAATTCTTTCACAGTGATATACAAGGTTACACATTCGAAAATATACACTTGGAAAAACATAATTTAATAAACAGTTTAATATAATACCAAATATAACAGGATAAATTTCACACATAACGTTGTAAATACCATAAACACACCAAAATAATAATATAGCAAAAAAGAAAAAGGAGAAATATAAAAAATAAAACTTACAATCATGTTCAATACAATCCTTTACAGAATGCAGAAAATGACAAGCACAAACCCTCAAACATATACACTATAATTACAACTACAATTTAACATAATACAAAATACAAATTACAAAATAAACCACCATACAAAATAAAAAGTTTAAAATCACACTCCCTGCAACAGAATAAACTCTTCATAGTTGCACAAAATAACTCTCTTACAACAACTACAATAGAGTATAACATTTAAAAATACGAACGTGAAAAATTTTTAACAAAGAAATGCAATTCATATAGAAAGGCCTTTTAACAATGATGACGTACACAAAAACCATTCATATTCATTATGTTTAAAATATAAACCCCAAAATGAAAGTGCATTGTAGTTCATAATAAAATATTCACAAAATGACTATTTACGCATGAAATTATTAAATAATATAAATACAAATAACAACAAAACACAGAGATACCTATTATATGTATAACCATTTAAATCAATAAAAATACAACTATACACAAAATGTATTGAACTTACCCAGCGCAGCTATGAGGCGTGATATTCATTTCCCTCAGATATAGCAATTGACTCTAATGGCAACCCTGATGGTCTCTTGGGTTTTGGCCAAGGTTATTTTTTTGTCTGCACCAGATAAACCTACTCCTGAAATGATTGTGGTGTAGTTTGTGGCACGTCTTGAAATTCTGCCCTATCCTGGTGTCATTGGTTCTTCTATCAGCAGTGGTGGGACCATTGTAGTCAGAGCCAGTCGAGCATTGATGGATGCCTCGTTCCTGTCTTCAAAACATTCAGCGAATTCTTGAGGCAACCTCAACTCTGAATACTTGATGCTTTCATCTTATTGCAATCCATTCCCCTCCTATGGGACACCTCGGGAAAAGTTCCTGATGCTGAGACTCTGTCTGGATTCATTCTTCACAGGCAGTGCTGCAGTTGATGGCAGTGGCTGAGCCATTTGTAGGCTCTGCTTGACCACCAAAGAAGTGTTTTTTGTTGTTGTTTTTTGCATCAGTTTCCCTGTGGTCTCTTGTGAAATTCTGGCCAACAGTACCTGGGATTATGTGGGTGAACTCACTTCCAACTGGAACTATCCAGTCCTGGAAGACTTCAGTGTCAGTTGAACTAATGAGTCAACAAGATCATAAATGTGCAATGCATTGAACAGCAATTCAGTTTCATCTGTGGGCTCTACCGCATTATAAGTTAGGTTGGTTCCAGGAGTACTTGAAATGGTGGGGAAGACTTTTAATTGCTATAACTTTTGCGTTAATGGATCAACTTACTTATCCAACAAGAACTGAGCTGCTTCCAAGTCATTGGTACATACCAAAGCAATACTTCTTTTTTATTCTTTAAGTTACTGTTTTATAATAAGATTATTTCTGCCATATGGGGGACTTCCTAGTTCTTGGCATGCATGTTTGTATATATCAACTAATACAGACCTTAACCACTGTAGATATTCTTGCAAACATTGTGGATATCTTCTCCATATGGAGTGCCATACATTACCTCTATGGGAGGCAGGACTTCCCATCCAAACATGAGCGTGCTTGGAAAACAACCTGTTGATACCTGCTTAGTTGCTTTGTACACCATGGCACATTTTTATTCAAGTTCGTTCATATATGATTAATAAAATTGATGGACATATACTTAACAGGCTGTATTACTCATTCAACTAAACCAGAAGTGTACATCTCTTCCATATCCAACACACTGTGCAACTTAAAGGACATTTGACTGTTAGAATTAGCTCCTTGATATTTATTAATCTCTTCTGGTACTTCAGACTGGGCCATCCAGTGCTCTGCCAACATAGCAGCTATGAATTGTGTTTATTTGTCAATCAGTAGATAAGCTTCAGCCCGCTTTGTGAAGTAATCGATAGCTGTGAATACATCCTGATAACCTTCCACCTCTGGGTGCAGACAAATGATATCAAAGTAAAGTCTATGTAAAGAAGAAACAATAATTACCTGTTGGAATTTACTCTGTTTAGGTTGACTTTTAATGTGGGTGGAACACAACATACAGTACTGACACTAGAACTGAATATCTCAACCCAAATGCAACCAGAACTGTCATCAAATATTTGCGCAAGGGTGAGTAATACCTTAGTTCCTTCCAGTCTTTTAGTTATGCAAAGTCTGGATTTACCTCCTTCCTTTTTAACAGTCACTACTAGAAAGGACCAAGCACTCTTTGACGTCCATTGTACCTTATTGCTGGCTACCATCATGGTACTCCAGAGAAGCCTGTGTTCTGGTTCGATGACGAGGAACCCACTTTAAGACTAATAATGGCTGGAGACGGCTTGAATGGGTAATGAAGAAAAACTTTAATATAAGTTTAACATAACAGCAAATGTACAACGTTTCGACAAGGTTTTGTCATCATCAGGTACAGGATATGTGTAATCTAGTTTTTAGTTTGTTGAAGATAGTTTTAGGCCGTAGCTTAATGGACCATGAAAAAGAACAGGTGGCTTTGGTTGGAATTTTACCTCATTTGAGTTCGCATCTCGGGTTGTTACGCTTGTGTTCGCGTATAGCTAAGTTTGTGATTTATTCTGCTCTTAGTAAGGTTCTTTGTGTAGCTTTATGCTTAACTACAAATAAACAAACAAATTTTCAGCAAGGAAAGCACAATTTGAGGTTTTCTTCAACTATTCATATGTTTGTTTGTTTTTGAATTTCGCGCAAAGCTACACGAGGGCTATCTGCGCTAGCCGTCCCTAATTTAGCAGTGTAAGACTAGAGGGAAGGCAACTAGTCATCACCACCCACCGCCAACTCTTGGGATACTCTTTTACCAACGAATAGTGGGATTGACCGTCACATTATAACGCCCCCACGGCTGAAAGGGCGAGCATGTTTGGTGGGACGGGGATTCGAACCCGCGACCCTCAGATTGCGAGTCGAGCGCCTTATCCACCTGGCCATGCCGGGCCACACTATTCATATGTATGTCAACCAACTTATATGGGATGTGGTACAAAGATACCTTCTTACAGGTACCAAGCAGTGATATAGACAGTTTTCAATTTTTCTGTATCATTTTCCTGGTGTCAAAATTTGCCATGTTGGGATTGTGTGACGGAAACATGTTGCATTTGCCCGTAAATGTTGGCCTTTTTATTCTTAACATTGTTTCAGTACAAGGTGCAATATGAGACACATGAAAATTAGGATGTGAATGTACTAAGGCGAGCTAGAAGGTAACACCCACGTAACGAAAGTTCAAGGCTGGTATCAGCCTGTTACTAGTGAGGGGGCTTAGATGGGCTAAACAAAATATCTTGTGGACACGTGCACACAAACTAGCTTTAACAGTTAGCATTGTTTGTTGGGTAGGGGACTACAGGAGAGGTTATGACATAATTTGTTGTACCTTCAGCCTCAGCAAGCCCTCTTTACCATCACCTCTTTGAAGGTGTAAACCACGCCATAGCTAGTAATAAACTTTTAATTCAGAGAATATTATTAAGAATAGACAGTGAAAGTGTTAGTGGACACTAACTGTCAAACGTAAGGGTTAAGATTACCTAACTTGAGTCAGCTCATGTGTGTAGGATCTAATTTTTCGTTTTCATCCGATTCCTTTCCTATTGGAACTGGATATTGATTATGTAACAACCAAACAATATTGGAGATAATAGATCTGGGTCAAAATGTAAGTATGTTGGCCATTTAACGGGAATGACAACAGAGGGCAGTGTGGCTAAAGAAAAGTATTAGTATACCCTATGTGGTCTAGGGAATGTAAAGTTCATGGTACCAGGGATACATGCTCTATGGGTGATTAGAGCATGAGCACATTGGAAATTCCGTAGAGATATCACTTGTCTCTAAAAGTAATTTTTAAAAGGGGTTCATGGCTGTAATCAGACTGACCTTTTAACCAAATAGAATGTGCCTGATCTTAATATTCAATCTGGATTTTTGTTGTTTCTGATAAAACTCTTGAACATTTGGCTGCTTTGTTTTTTAATTAGTCAGGGTCACATTCTGTGATATGCGGGCTTATCATATATTTTTCACCATTTTTAGTAATAGAGGAATTTTTTAAAAAAATCATTTAGTCTGTTTCTATGTGGTTTTGGCATAAAGATATATTCCAACAAATTATTGAAATTGTTTCTTTATAAATACCATTTTTTGTTTGCTATAGCAGATAATATCTACTTTGCCCAAGGTGATATTGCAGTAATGTCGCACATCTATGTGAAAATGGTCAATGACTATAATATTTTCGATGACGAGGAACCAACTTTGAAACTAATAATGGTTGGAGACGGCTTGAATGGTTAATGAAGAAAAATTTAATATAAGTTTAACATAACAGCAGACTGTAATATCCTTCAATGGCCAAGTGAATGATGTTACAGCCAATGAATGCTTTGGGAGAATGACAATTCACATGATAATGCTATAAAAAAAATACATGGTTTCTTTCGATATGAGAACCAAAGTTCTTCGTCAGTTATACTTAGTATTTTTATTGTTAGAATTTAATTTTGAGCGACATAAAGCTAGTGATCTATCCAATGATCAAGTAGAGGTGGTCGTTTAAGTGTCTACATAAATAAGAACACTGTTTTTTGTTTTGTTTGCAATAAAGGTTGTTTCCTCCTTCCATCAAACGTATGAAGTTTACTTATTTCTCAAACAACTTAAAACTCATTCGATTTTTCAACTTCAGATTATTTTGTAAATTTCCTGTTCGATATTCCCGTTATTAAATAGACCTATCTGATGCTGGCAAAGAAATCAGTTTATCTGAAAATACCATAATTCTAGTGTTCTTAAGCTTTCAAGTCTCAATCGAACTGTTAGGGAAGGATACATATGTTTTATGGAGGATTAATCTAAAGTACCAAAGAAAACTTTAGGGATCTTTTAGCCTGATTACAGTTAACTCTGGAGCTGTAAAGGAAGGTATTGTGTGGGCAGGATCCTCAAACATGCTGCTTTCATCCAATACTGCAGTTAGCCATGGAAGGTAAAGATGTAGAGGAAAGGTGACTGCAGTTTTGGTAACACCAGGCTAAGAACTTGATATACCACAGGAAGTGTCGTGCACTGAAACCAAAATTCTTGGGAATGGCTCCTTTGGTACAATCTCAACTTGTAAACAGTAGGAAGTTGGTAACAATCAAAAAGTATTGTAAGACAAGAGATCTAAAAATAGAGAGCTGAAGAGTGTGAGATGATTGAATCATTGTAAGTACTTTTTTATAGACAAGTGGTGAAACAACAGATTTAAGTGCACCTAATTTTGGAATGTAATTTATTTGTAAAGTGATGGATATTTGTATATTATTAATTTAATTGCAACTTGCAAAATGTATATTTTGCTGTGGTTCTTATGAAGGATTTGACTTTCTTTAAACACGTTTTTTTCTGTATTTTCTTTAAAAGGTTTTTGTGTGTACTCTTGCTTAGAAGTTATTTTAATGGAACATTTTACTGTAATAAAAATTCCTTGTGTAAAAAGTTTGTTATA
>NW_013665757.1:854164-857488 GCF_000517525.1 Limulus polyphemus
ATTTTGATTTTTTTATTGTTTCAAGCTAATATATGCTGAAGGGTTTTTATCCTGAACCACAATAGAGGTTCATAATAGGGATCGCTCAGGAATTTCACAAACATCCTAATAGAACATACAGGCAAAAACCATCTTAAAAAGCAGACTTGTTCTTGAAACAACACCCAAGGCTAAGGCTGCTAACATATTGATAATAGCAAAAAAAAGTATATTTTCCGACTGTTAGACAAAATTCAATGTTCAGCCATTTGTTCTTCATATTATTATTCTTTCACAAGACTACAGACAAAAATAGCTAAGAAGCATCGAAGCCTACAGCAAAGCAGTTAGGTATATTGCGCCAAAATCTATGAACAGCTACTAAACAAACTCCTGCAAAGGTTGTAGTGTTGTTTTAAAGTTGATTCTTGAAAGTCGAGATTTCCATCCTCTAAAATTTTCTAAATTATTCTTCACTACTAACATAAGCTCTTCCAAGCCATTCAAGCATCGCAGAAATGTAGCACCATTATACTAGTCAGAAATGCTTCATTTTATACTAGTTGGAAATGCTCATTTTATTAGAGTAAACAATGTGTATATTTATAATAGTGTCTCCAGCCTTATTATTATTGATTGTAGTTTTACAAGCCGCTACAGAAAAACCTAAATATTCTATTGATACTTGGACAGTAGTAATGAATCCAGTATTGAGTATTTCATAGAGTACTTTTAAAATTAATTCAAGTGCCTTTCTTTTTCGCCCTGAAGAATTTCTCAAAGTCTTTCACTTTTCTCCATTGAAAAAAATCCGGTGTTTTACTAATGAGCATCATTGATTGGAAAATAATTTTTGCAACATATAGTGCATTAACTGTAAACTGCCATGTTGAGGATTCATCATTTCATGAGTTCGCTGTTGTACTTTGTCTGTACGTGGTTTTCTGCGACTAATTCAGTGGGTTTTCTAACAGCAGACAATTACCATAAAGATTTATCTACTATGGTGAGTGGTGGTGTATTCCAAGTATTTTTGTATTTCGCTGAAATTATGAGTACTTATTTTAGTATTATTTTGTCATTATTATTATTATTTGCTTCACAAGCCTACAGCAAAATCGGCTGTGTATTTTGCACCAAAACCTAGTCAGATATACTCGATGAAAGTTGAGAATGTCCATGGCCTATTTAAAAAGTTGATTTTCATTGAAAATTAATTTACGTGACTATAAGTTCGTAATATATGCGATATTGTTGTGAGCGGCTTTCTTTGTACTCGACGCTTGTTAAACGGGTGTTTACACAAAATCTCAGGCACAAACCATTTGGCTCAGTAAGTAATATTTGGGTGGAAAAACAATCAATGCAGCAATAAACTGTTAAAAAACATGTAACATTCAACTGAATACCTATGCACATATGCAGCTTAAAATTGATTACCCATAAATGGACATAAAAACTTAACTTTGTTAATTTGAAAAGGGGTATAGGAATCGTCAAGAAAGTACAGAAACAAGTATATAACCTTTGCATTTTGATTCAACTTGTTTTTGCACTTTTTTGACGATCCCTATTCCTCTTTTTAGATTTAAAAATTTTAATTATCTTGTTTTATGCATTATTCTTTTAAGCTTTTAATCTTGTAAAGCATGTTTTATTCATGTTTTTATTCTTATTTTATTCTTATTATTCTTATTTTATTCTTATTATATTGTTTGTGATTTACTGTAAATGGGTATATAAATATGTTTATCACTGTTAAAGGATTATTACTTTATAGAAAATGTTAAAAAGGGCTTTGTTTTTTTGTGCTTTTCTGTCACATTTTTTGTAAAGGTTTTTGCAGTATGTACTTGCTCTTTGTTAAAGGGTATTTTTATGGTGAAAGCTTAATTGTGTAATGGATTTCTTTGTTAACTGGTTGGGACATCTTTGTGCATGGAGAATGTTTTCATGGATGAGAGAAAGTTCATACACTCCTCATCCAGAGCACAATTTTAAATCTTTATTGGATTAAAGTTAAAATTAATTGTTGGATTGAGGACAAGCCTGAAGCAAGGAAGACAGGGAGGTATGATATATGAATATATTATGCGTTTATATCTTCTTGTAATATCATAGTATTCATTCTGTATATGTGTAGACTTCACATAACACGTGATCAATAAAGCTGTTAAGTTGATTTCCTTCTAGCTGCCTTCATTTCTTAGTTATTATCGAGTAGATAGTGCTTGTTCTATCCAGGAGAAAAAATAGGATGAGGATTTTGCAGCAATGCTGCACCTGGTGCAAGGATGTCGAAAGCAATGTCCTTCGGTGGTTGTTTAGGTGATGTTTAGACGTTACGGTCTCACCAATGTTGGATCGAGAATGACCAGTCATGTGGGTAGCGCTGGTTGAGCTAGGTAAATGCGATATTTCTTGTGAACTAAGGAAAGCTAGATTTCGTCAGTCTGGAATGTAGTCTTCAGGAGTAAGCAGTTTGAAAGAGAGAATCCAGTAAATGCAACAGTCAATCATTCCATAAAACACACTGTGTTTATGTTTAACATTTGTTGTAATAAGCATTGTTTATTCTGCAGTTTACTTTATGTCCAGTCTTGTTATTCATTCAATATCACGACTCGGTTACTCAGAGAATTAGCACTACTTCATAACTGATATCTTGATCGAATCTCCTGTTATTAAGCAGACATATCCCATCGCTCGAACGTTAATTTGGTTTTACCTGAATATATCATACAATTATGACCTATAATAGACAATGTCAGAGATTTTCTTTAAAATCTTTAACCTTCTTCTTTTGTGTTGGTGAACTTTAGCTTTCTAACTGACCCTTCAGCACCAGAAAGAACACCAGATCATTCTTTGTCTCTTACGTCGTGAACACTCATTTTGCTATAAATCGTCACCCTTCAAAACAACTTTTTACCAAACTTAATGGTTCTAAAAATATTAGTTTCCATTCTGACTTGAACAATTATTTGAAAAGTTCACTCAAAGAAAGAAACATAATCATTATAAGCCACTTGACACCATGGTCTCATAGACCTGCATGCCTACTTTGCTAGCTCTGCGTTTTGATTAGTTCGGTCTCAGTAATAGTAATGTTTTTTTGTTTTTTTTCATATTTATGTTTTATTTGTTTATCTTCTATAATTCCGTGGTCAAACTAAATGTTTTGATATAATTTGTTTCCTAATTGTTTCAAAATGGTCAATTTGGCTTATGTTTGGTAAAATTTGGCAGTTTGTAGTATAGTTGTATCTAGGATAAAGTTAATGTAAAATTAGAGGAGCATTTAAATCAAGTTGTCATCAAACATTTTCATTAAGGTTTCAAAAT